>NC_135811.1:19565004-19865004 GCF_964213995.1 Mustelus asterias | reverse complement strand
AAGGGCACAGCTACCAAGGGTGGCACAACTAAAATCCGGCATGTGCAGAAGGCCAGTATTGGAACTGCATAGAAATCTCAGCAGCTTTTAGAGTTTGAGGAGGTTGCAAAATATAGATGAGAATTCTAAATCAAAATACTGCTCAACTGGAAGCCAATGCAGACCAGCGAATCAGTGATCTGTGGTGGTGGGTGAACAACACTCAATGCAAGTTAAAGCCTGGGCAACAGAGTGTTGTACGAGCTGGAGATTAGAGAAGGTGGAATATGGGAAAAGCCAGGCAGATTGTCTTAATGACTGTCGCCAGTGACTCTGACACACATCATTATGAAGTGCCTCGAAAGGTTAGTCATCGCACGAATCAATTCCAGCATCCCAGATTGCCTGGATCCACTACAGTTCGCCTACCGCCACAACAGGTCCATAGCAGACGCCACCTCCCTGGCCCTGCACTCAACCCTGGAACATCCAGATAACAAGGACACCTATGTCAGACTCCTATTTATCGACTGCAGCTCAGCCATCAATACCATTATTCCTACGAATCGTATCTTTAAACTCCGTGGCCTGGGGTTCGGCTCCTTCCTCTGCGACTGGATCCTGAACTTCCTAACCGACAGACCGCAATCAGTAAGGCAATAACACTTCTTCCATGATCATCCTCAATACCGGTGCCTCTCAGGGCTGTATCCTTGGCCCCTTACTATACTCCTTATACACCTATTAATGTGTGGCCAAATTCCCCTCCAATTTGATTTTCAAGTTTGCTGATGACACCACCGTAGTGGGTCGGATCTCCAACAATGATGAGACAGAGTACAGGAAAAAGATAGAGAATCTGGTGCACTGGTGCAACGACAATAATCTCTCCCTCAATGTCAACAAAACTAAGGATATAGTCATTGACTTCAGGAAACATAGTGGAGGACATGCTCTGTCTATATCAATGGAGATGAAGTAGAAATGGTCGAGAGCTTCAAGTTTTTGGGTGTCAGATCACCACAACCTCTCCTGGTCCCCCCCCCCCTCCCCCCCACCCCATGCTGACACTGTAGTTAAGAAAGTTTACCAATGCTTCTAATTTCTCAGAAGACAAAGGAAATTTGGCATGCCAGCTTCAACTCTCACCAACGTTTACAGATGTACCATAGAAAGCATTCTTTCTGGTTGTATCGCAGCTTGGTGTGGCTCCTGCTCTATCCAAAACCGCAAGAAACTACAAAGGATTGTGAACGAAGCACAATCCACTCAAACCAGCCTCCCACCCATTGACACTGTCTACACTTCCTGCTGCTTCGGAAAAGCAGCCAGCATAATCAAGGACCCCACGCACCCCTGACATACTCTCTTCCGCCTTCTTCCGTCAGGAAAATGATACAAGCGTCTGAGGTCATGTACCAACCGACTCAAGAATAGCTTCTTCCCTGCTGCCATCAGACCTTTGAATGGACCTGCCTCATATTAAGTTGATGTTTCTCTTCACCCTAGCTGTGACTGTAGCACTACAATAAACTCACTTAAAACACACTTGCACCTTATTTCTAATGTTTACCAATACAAATAAAAATGCTTTAAAACTCATTTGCTTTTCCTAACAGAATAATGAAGGATAAATTGGAGTATGAGAGAAAACTAGCTAAAAAGATAAAAACAGATTGTAAGAGTTTTTGCAAGTATTTAAAAAGGAATAGCGTAATTAAGATGAGTATTAGTCCTTTAGAGAATGAGTCGGGGGAATTAATGCTGGAAAATAACAAAACAGTGAATGAATTGAACAGATGTTTTGCATCTGTTTTCACTGCAGAGGATGCAAATAACGTGGCAGAAATAATTGTGAATCAGGAGGGAGGAGCTTAAATAAATTACAATCACCCAGGAAAGGGTACTGAGAAAATTATTAGAACTTAAAGCTGACAAGGTCCAAGAGTCTTAAGAGTAAGAAGCTACAGGCCAGTTGGTTTAACATCTATGTGATGATAGCATGCTTTTATTACATATCTATATATTTTTTAATGTTTAAGGGGACTGTTTTAATGTTCAGTTTTTTCTACAAGCAGTTGGTATGTCTGGTAGGAATATAGCTTAGATGCTAAGAAAGCAGGATAATTACTTATTACAATCACAAAGTGTTTACTTGAGAATGAACTAATGGCCTTTTGTTTACAAAAAGGAAAGGCCTCCTGGGGTATTTGATTAATGAAATGGAAGGTGGGTTTAGGTCTACAGGGTCATGTGATAATGTGGTTAATGGGACGAGTAGGTATGTAGCAGAGAGGAAACAGCCTTGGAGTTCTGGCTGGTGTTTGTTTAAATACAGACATCTGCAAGTTGCTTTGAAAATCAAAACCACTCGGAAAGCTATTAGACCGTGTGCACTCCTTGCAGCAAGTATATTATTGGTTGCTAACTGTTTTTAAAGTAGTTTTTAAGTCTGTAAGAAGAATGTTGCTTATTTGGACCCGAAACAGTGATAATTCAGAATTTTCAGTTGTTTCTTTTCATGTTTAAATATTGTTCAATGGGTAATAGTTAAACTGCTTCATTTGTTAGAGTCATAGTTAAACCGCGTTATTAAATAAAGTTTGTTATAGTCTTAAAGATCCCTAATTTGTCAGCGGAATTAGTCGTGGAGTGAAGAATTCTCTCCTCAAATATGCACCAAATTTCTGGGGGTCTAATCTGGCTTCCTAATGCAATTTGCGATTCTGGTCCAGGGCCCAAACAAAAAAATGGGAGGAAGGGGGCTTGTCTGGGATTAAACAGTATAATTCCTTGTTTGATTTGGGATTATTGAATTTAAAGACAGTGGGTATTGGGGAACTGATGCTTTCTTTCAGGTATTGCATTTCATTAGTTTAAATAGGGAATGCCTTCTGACAATAGCTCTTTCAGTGGCTAAGGATTTCCTGGGTGTGGAAGGGGTCACTTAGAGTGGTTTACAAAGGGTGGTTAAGACAAAGCTTTTGGATTTGGTGAACCAGCTGTAGTTGACTTTGCCTGAAAGGATGAGGAAGGACGAGATAATTTCAGCACTAGCTCAGTATTTAAAAATGCCAGAGACACAACCATTGGAATTGGCTAAAATTCAATTACAAATCATACAATCCCTACAGTGCAGAATGAGACCATTCAGCCCACCAAGCCTGCACTGACAACGATGCTACCCAGGTCCGATCCCCGTAACCCCACAAATTTACCCTGCTAATTGGCGTTCATTATCAGGGGGTTTGAGGTTAAGAGCCATGGGGTTATGCTGCAACTGTACAGGACCTTGGTGAGACCACATTTGGAATATTGTGTGCAGTTCTGGTCACCTCACTACAAGAAGGATGTGGAGACACTGGAAAGAGTGCAAAGGAGATTTACCAGGATGCTGCCTGGTTTGGAGGGTAGGTCTTATGAGGAAAGGTTGAGGGAACTTGGGCTTTTCTCTTTGGAGCGGAGGAGGTTGAGAGGAGACTTGATAGAGGTTTATAAGATGATGAGGGGGATAGATAGGGTGAACGTTCAAAGACTATTTCCTCGGGTGAATGGAGCGGTAACTAGGGAGCATAACTATAGGGTTCATGGTGGGAGATATAGGAAGGATGTCCGAGGTAGGTTTTTTACTCAGAGAGTGGTTGGGGTGTGGAATGGACTGCCTGCAGGGATAGTGGAGTCAGAAACTTTAGGAACATTTAAGAAGCTATTGGATAGGCACATGGAGTACTTCGGGATGATAGGGAGGAAATATCTTGATCTGGGTTTCAGACAAAGCTCGGCACAACATCGTGGGCCGAAGGGCCTGTTCTGTGCTATACTGTTCTATGTTCTAATTCCCCTGATACTAAGGGGCAATTTAGAATGGCCAATCCACCTAACCTGCACATCTTTTTGGAGTGTGGGAGGAAACTGGAGCACGCAGTGGAAACCCACACAGACATGGGGAGAACATGCAAACTTCACACAGAGTGACCTAAGGCCGGAATTGAACCTGGGTCCCTGGCGCTGTGAGGCAGCAGTGCTGACCACCGTGCACAAGGAAAAGAATTGAGACAGCTTGAATTGCAATTAAAAGGAGAGAGAGAGAGTGGCAATGGCAGAACAAAAGGAGAGTGAGAAAAAAGAAAAAGAGAGCATTTGAACTTCAGAAACTGAAAAGAGAACTTCAACTTAAAATGGGAGAAGAGCAAAGGGTTAAAACTGAGAGACTGGAGGCAGAAATGGCATATAATTTTGAATTGGGTCATAAATGAAGGTTTGGTTTTCAACAACAATTTGAATCAGTGAGGAATAGAATCTGGGGAAAGGATAAATCCACAGGTGCTCAAGGCAAAGAAGGTCTCGTTGGATACAGTAAAGAAAGTTTGCCTCAAGTTAAAAAGGAAACTTATGAGGGTGGAAGAAAGTTGGACACACAAAGTCGCTGACTTAAGAAAAGTACTGGGAAGACAGACATGTTTAAACAGGATAAGCCAGTTTGTTAAATTGGCAAAGACAACCATGGTTGAAGCTGAAGAGGTGGAAAAGAATGTACAGCCTGTTCAAAGGTTGGTTGATAAGCAGGTGTCAGATCTTTTTAAAGATTTTATTTGTGTGGGTAAGGTTTACTCATGTACAAACATGCTGTAGGTAAAGAAGTTACGATGTTAAGGGATACAGGTGCAAGTCAATCCTTAATGGTGAGAAATGAAAAGATATGAAGTTTGGAAGGAGTATTGACAGAAGAGATGGTAATATGTGGAATTAGTGAAGTGAGTAGTGTTCTTTTGGGCACAATCTTACCAGCTGTTCGCGCCACGGTTCTGCTGCAGTGAAGTCAGAGAATTTGGCACCCAGTCAAATCTCCATTCACTGCAGTGGGAAAATCCCACCGGCGTGAACAGCCATATTGTCTACAGCCAGCCATTCCCACAGGCTTTGGGGAATTTCGTGAGAATGAGTGGCTCCCTTTGCTTTTGGTGGTACAACGCACACACCTGGAAATTTGCAATGGTCTCTTCTACTGGTTTGGAGATAGCTGCCACCAGGTGGCAGATTGGGCCTGTGTCCTGGATTCCTCGATGATTATGGCGTACTTGCTGAAGGACATGCGCCCACAGGGACAACATACTGAGCAGCTGTTTGCCACGGACCAGGAGGTCACCCATGACTGTGAAGTGGCTCTGCTGTTTGAACAACATTTTTGCTGAACCACAGCTTGGTTTCTGACGCGGCCATCCCTTTTGGCAGTTGGTGCGGATGCAGACACACATCTCAGAGCTGCACTTGACGGGACTGTTGGACTCGGAGTGCGGCCGCGGTCCGAGAGTCGGAGTCGAGGGGGCATTTTTCAAATTCTTTTTGTTTAACAAGGAGATCAGTGGTCTGGGATCTGTCTCAGTTGTGATTTTGAGGCTCATGTGACCACCAGAGCTTTCTTCTTGATGATGGCACACCTGGACTCTGTGACTTTGTCCTCTAGACAGGTCACTGACTGCTATCCAATTGCTCCTGAAAGAGAGCTGCTCTGTAGCCTGTGGAGGAAGCATTCTCCACTATGATGGTGTGCAGTGTTGGGTCGTAATGGGTCAGAATGTCAGTCTCCTTGATATGAGCGAACGCATTCTTGTGCTGGGGATCCCAGTACAGGCTTGGTCTTTCTTGAGCAGGTGTCTCAGAGATGCCGTGACTTGGCCAAGTGAGGCAAAAGCTTTGCCAGCTGGTTTACCATCTCTGGGTGTGCTGGAGGTTGAGGAGGGAGGAAGGGGTGAGGAAGTCTAAGGAAATTTGGCATGTCAGCTACGACTATCACCAACTTTTACAGATGCACTATAGAAAGCATTTTTTTTGGTTGTATCATAGCTTGGTATGGTTCCTGCTCTGTCCAAGACCGCAAGGAACTACAAAAAAAGGTCATGAATGTAGCCCAATCCATCACGCAAACCAGCTTCTCATCCATTGACTCTGTCTACACTTCCCACTGCCTTGGCAAAGCAGGCAGCATAATCAAGGACCCCACGTACCCCGGACATTCTCTCTTCCACCTTCTTCCTTCGGGAAAAAGATACAAAAGTCTGAGATCACGTACCAACCGACTCAAGAACAGCTTCTTCCCTGCTGCTGTCAGACTTTTGAATGGACCTAGCTTGCATCAAGTTGATCTTTCTCTACACCCTAGCTATGACTGTAACACTGCATTCTGCACTCTCTCCTTTCCTTCTTTATGACCGGTATGTTTTGTCTGTATAGCGCGCAAGAAACAATACTTTTCATCTATGTTAATACATGTGATAATAATACATCAAATCAAAAGTCAGTGATCGCCATAGTTTTGTGTGGGTTTTGTTGCTGACAATGTGGCCCAGGAGCCGGATGGATGTTTTGGTGAACTCACATTTATCGCTCACCATCAGCAATCTCTCCGAGACTGTTGTGCTCTTCCAACATGGTCCTGTGAACGAGGACATCGTCCTGGTGGCAAACGACTCCCTGAAGGCTCTGAAGGATCATGTGTTGGAACATCTCCGATGCCAGTATAATCCCAAATGGCAGGCGGTTGAAGTAAAATCTGCCCAAGCAAATGTAGTTAGGATGTGGTAGGTTGCTTGATTGCAGCAATGACTCCAATGTTGACCATGTCATACTGCTGCCATCATACTTCCTTCAAGACAAGGTGGGGGATGTTTCATGGAGCGAAGAGGCACAGTGGCTTGGCTTCACACCCAAATGTGATCCTATAGACATTTTCCAGCCGTACCAGTCACATGAAGAGCTTTGGAAACTGGTGTCTGCTGATTGAATTCACCAGTCAGGAGATTATGCTCAATACAGGCATTATAGCTTAACAGAGAGTGGTCCTGATTGTGGACGATGAAGAGGGTCGCTCAGATTGTTTTGTTGTCCAGTAGAGTTGCCTGCAGGGTACCTTTGACCTAAAGGCAGAGTCCTCCTGCCGCCTGAAGCAAAGTGTCTGTTGTTTGAAGTTTATAGTTTTTGAGGCACAGTTCCTTGTCTGACAGGAATGTCACGCTGGATCCTGAATCTAATTTAAAATTTGTTAGATGACCATTTTCCAGATTGTCCACATTACAATACAAGGAGCTGCATTTTTTCAGCTCACCCAAGAAGCAAGGCTGAATGTTTTCTGGGTTTTAGGTCTTGACCTCGTGGCTGACCTTTGTGATGTGTGCACGGTGCTGGGTGTTTGAGTTGCACAAAGTGTCCTTGTCGATCGCAGTGGAAACACTGGGCAGTGCTCACAGGACACAGGATCTTTCCTGTGACTTAGATGGTCCCTGCATTTCTGTGACCTGCTATTGTGGACTGAGGGTTGGTTTCTGTCCCACATCATGTTCTGTGTCCTTAGGATGGTCCTGCTTTGTTCATGTATCTCAGACAGGCTAACTCGTTGGATTGACTTGTCTGGGATAAGATCACCATTAACCTGTTGGAGGTCAGAGAGTGAATCATCTGCAACTCCCACTACGATTCTGCCTCGGATGAGCTCACTTTAAATTGCCATATTCACCTCCTGTAGCCCGTAGAGCCTTTACATCATGTACAGCATGTAGAGAATCTCTACAGCTGGTAGAGATTGTTTTTGAAGGAATCAACATGTTCCCCGAGCAGTTGGATTCTCTTATTAAATTTGGATCTCTCCAATATTTTACTAGATCTCGGGTTGAAATAAACAGCGAAGGATTTTAGAACGTCATTAAATTTGGAATCTAACTCATCGATAGCTTGTTGTGTAAAGATCTTGTATGCAATTGGCCTAATCGAGTAAAAAGCTGCATTGACTTGCCCTCCTCCTGATTGTTTTATTTAAGCCTGCTGCAATGCTGTATCTTCAAAATGTTTTCCTCCAAAGACTCTAATTTTGTGTCTCATCAGGGCCATAGGTCAATCCCCGTGGAGCTGGAAGTGTGGAATTGTGATATGTTTCGAAGATTTTCAAAAGTGTGGGTACAGCTTTAAGAGATTATAGACTTCCGAGATGGTGTTGCCTTTCAGTGCTGATCAAGAGATCTTCTAGTGCTTGTCAATTTCTGGTGGCCTTTCCAAAATGGTGGCAGTGTGCATCTATTTGAAGAAGAAGAGTCCTCAATTACTCTGAGTCTTGGAATGGGATTAGCAACTGGTTTCTTTCAAACGGCGCTTCTGACTGAATGAATAAAAAGGGTTTTGCAGGACTAGCTGACCTGGAATTTGATGTGAACTCTGCTTGCTGAAACTGGACTTCCAAGGGAGATTCAGTGGAATCTTATGCTGGAGTAAAACCTTTTGCTTTTTGCTTCCAGGCTCTTCTGTCTCTGGAGCTTTTTTTTCCTGATAAATGTTCTCCGTATCTGCAGCTTTAGTTCAGAGTTTGTTTCAGTTCAGAATCCGTTGAAGATGTCCTGTTCCTAAATTTATCTGCACTCTTGTGAGGATAAGGGTCTTTGATCCTCAAGCTGCCACTATGAAGAATCCTGCTTTGGATACCATGAACTAGGCTTTGTAGTCTTGAGCATATTAACACTAAATATTTATTATTTACTGTTGTGTGGTGTCGTGGTCGCTACAAACAACCGCACAATCTCAAACAGACCATTGTTCACAGCAAATGCCGGATAGCTCAACAAGTCTGATAGCATCTATGGGGAGAGAAACTGAATTAACATTTTTAGTCCATATGACCTTTCTACAGACTTGAAAAGGAATAGAAATGTAATTAATTATATAGTTGGAAAGGGGGATGGGGCAGAATGGAAGGTCAAGGACAGGTTGGATCGAAGGAGAGATTGACAAAGCTGTTGTGGACACAAGACAAAGAGGGTGTTAGTGGTGGCATTAAGGTAAGATATCAGACTGTGTTAAAGGAGAACTACTCACTGCTCAGTGGGAGCAAAACTGAACAACAAGGGGGAGGGAGTTGGTTTTGTTGAGATAATCCAAGGAAACTGAAAAACAAAAAGGGGGTCAAGATGGAGCAGAAACTTCACAGTCTAAAGTTGTTGAACTCAATGTTGAGTCCAGAAGGCTATAACATGCCTAATTGGAGGATGAGGTGTTGTTCTTCCAGTTTGTGTTGGGCATCACTGGAGCATTGCAGCAGGCCAAGGATGGACATAGAATCATAGAATCCCAACAGTGTAGAAAGAGGCCATTCAGCCCATCGAGCCTGCACCGACAACAATCCCACATAGCCCTATCCCCATAACCCCAAGTATTTACCCTGCTAATCTCCCTGACACTAAGAGGCAATTTAGCATGGCCAATCAACCAAATTCGCACATCTTCGGACTCTGGGAGGAAACCGGAGCACCCGGAGGAAACCCACGCAGACACGGGGAGAATGTGCAAACTCCACACAGACAGTGACCCGAGGCTGGAATTGAACCTGGGTCCCTGGTACTGTGAGGCAGCAGTGGTAGCCACTGTGCCACCATGCTGCCCACATGTGGGCATGACAGCAAGATGCTAAGTTGAAATGGCAAGAGACAGGAAAGTTGGGGGTCACGCTTGCAGGTGGAACGAAGATGTTCCACAAAGCGGTCACCCAATCTATGGTTAGTCTCTCCAAAGTAGAGGGGACCGCATTGGAGGAGGTGCAAGTGCCCATCTCTAGACTGTCCCTGGCTCTGGGTCTTACACCACTGTGTGGGCGGTACTGTACTCAGTCCCAAATTAACCCTGTATGTACCAGACACTACTACTACAAAAGGGTATGGGGATCGGAAGGAAAGTAGTTTTGAGGCCCCAATCAGATCAGCCATGAGAGAAACATAGAAATATAGAAGATAGGAGCAGGAGGAGGCCATTCGGCCCTTCGAGCCTGCTCTGCCATTCATCACAATCATGGCTGATCGTCCAACTCAATAGCCTAATCCTGTTTTCTCCCCATAACCTTTGATCCCATTCGCCCCAAGTGCTATATCTAGCCGCTGCTTGAAAACATTCAATGTTTTGGCAAACATTGTTTGATCTTATGGAATGACCTACTCCTAATTTCCATGATCATGTGTTGATTGTCCGTACCACCCCACTGACCGCTGCTCTCAGGCCAGGCAAGGTAAAATACAGCCATGATCATCTGCATCTGAATAATAGTTGTTTCAGCAAACTTCCCAATGTGAGTTTGCCTATATTTCAGCGCGTGTCAGCACCTTCACAGGAGAATTGGGCATGAAAAGAGCAAACAAATGGTACTGCACTGCAGTAGTTATACTGCCCGACAGAATGATGATTTTCATCTGTTAAGTGGGTTTTGCAAAATTATCAGCAATTTCAAAAATGGCTTTAAATTGCCTTCATTCTAATTATTAGCTTTCTAATTAATCTTTCTTGCTGCATTTTCTGAAAGTGCCAAAAGCATTATGTTAAATTTCTTGCCAAAACTCCTGGCTATATTGTATCATTTGTCATGAAAGACGAAGATTTACTGCTCAGATTTTCAAGAAGCAGTACTTCGCAAAAAAAAGCTTTAGTCCAGACCTTGTACAATGTGTTAAATTAAAGCAGTTAAAACTAACTAATAATCTCCATGATAGTTTTCATCTCAAATGTAATTCAGAAAATATGGTGCTTTTAAGAAAAATGTGAAAATGTAAACTGTTGTGCTAAGAGCATGAGTAACAGTTTAAAAACATAACAGAATCTTTATTACACTTTCTGGGGTAGATGTTCCAATGAACGCACGCACACACATGCACACAGGCGCACGCACGCACACACACGCAGTTCTCGGTAGAGGGAATTGGCCTGCAGTTGCCCAGAAGATCCCACCGCCATCTATGGGATTTCCCATTTTCTCCACCCCGGAGAGGGAGAGGAGGGGGAACCAAAAGATTGCACTTGCAGGAAGAGCTGGAAAATCGCCCCCTTTAAATCTGAGACTGTTGATATTGGGCACGATCTTATCTGCCGTTCACGCCACACTCCCACTGCAGCAAAGTCAGAGAATTTGGCAGCCAGCCAAATCTCCATTCGCGGCAGCAGTATGGGAAAATCCCGCCAGTACGAACGGCGATAAAATTCCGACCATTATCTTTTAGGCACATTACTGCTTTGCCTTTGTAGGCCTGACCTCCTTCGTCAGGTTGTCTGCTACATATGGTTTCGTCTACCTATCAATTCCTCGTGTAGTTAGGGAGAATTTCAGAGTGAGATTGGGAAAGTGGAAGGCACTGAGGTTAAAATAAAATCAGGGTTTCTGCTTTCCCCTCCCACTTATGTCAGTGTGAAAGAACCTGTAGGAAACTCCCACACCATCCTAATCCCTGACCCTCTGCAGGGAGGAGTGTTAACTATTATGTCTAAACTTCACACTCTCAGATTGCATTCGAATGGCTTTGATTCCTTGATTTATGGTTTTCATGTTTTTAAAGCTTCCTTAATAACTTCTCATATCATATAGCAGTGACATTAAGCAGCAGCATGTTCAAATTTGTTCCTATACTGAGGTTTAGAAAGGCAATTTACACTAATTATTGTTGTTCCAGCCCTATGCTTGTTAGCAGAGTGATCCTTCTTTGTAAGTTATTGTATTTGCGAAATGTGAATGCATTAATGATGCTTGGGTTGAGGGGCGGGGGAGGAAGAATTAATTGAGTAACAATAAACAAATTACTTTTCAGAAGTGCATGAATTTATGAAAAAAAGTGGGAATGATACTCTTGAAAATGTTTGCACTTTTAAGGAATTTATTTTCGGGTTTCTCTTTTTTATTTTACAGGGAAATGATTTTTCATCAATCTGGGATTGCTTCAGGAGATGTACACAACTCAAGCAAGTGCTGCCCAGAATAATCTCTCTGGTAATTTAGTTCTTTGATTTGATGTTGACAAAACATATTTTTGCATATTGTTTTCCAACATTGGCGTTCATTATTATAATTTATCTGGACCACTTGCCACGGACCTTTCAAACTCATTGCAATGCAATTGGATGGATGGGTGAATACGGTTAAGCAACAAAAAGGAAATAGACTGTAGGGTTAATGCCAGTTCCATTGAATTTTACAAAACTGCTCATCTGCATGATATTAGTGATACATAGTAATGCAAACAGATGTCTCCCTCATTAGATTGTCTTGCCGAGCACTCTGGGGATATAGTACTGTGTATAGTTAGAGTTTAGCAGAGCACTGAGGTTAATTAAAAGGTGAATCCATAGACCTCAATCTGTCCCACACTGGTATTCATTGCATTCTGTGGGGGTAACAGACAGTAAAAAGTAACATTTTTTGACTTGCACAGAAGTGAATACCTAAGTAAAACAAATACATGAATAAACAAAAATCTTTATATAAATATTTCTTTATAAAAATACATCTCTCAAGTACACTTGAGCCTATGATCTACATTGTGAAAATTATTCAGTTGGTTTATTTATTGTCTCCTCATTGGCTAACATTTTTGTGTTTTACTCCTTCCCATTTTATTATATTTGTAATGATTTACCAGTAATATTACATAAAACGTTATTTCCCCAGTTTCAATTTTCTCCCAAATTGGATTCCAGTAACAAAACTTTCCATTTGTTCTCTCAATCTGCTATATACCCTGAAAGGGAAATTGCTCTTGTAAGCATCACGCTGATTCTTCACCAAAACAGTCACAAATTTACTCATACCAACTTTACTTCCCCTTTCCACATGTTATAATGTACCTGATGTGGCATCTCAACATCCCAGACACTGAGTACACCATACCTCCAGATTTTTAAAAATTCATTTGTGGACATGGGCGCATCACTAGTTGGCAAGCAATTATTTCCAACCCCTAGTTGCCCTTGAAACTGAGAGGTTTACCAGGCCATCTCAGAGGGCAGTTGAGAGTCAACCCCATTGCTATGGCTGTGGAGTCACATGTAGGCCAGACCAGATAAGGATGGCAGATTTCCTTCCTTAAAGGATATTAGTGAACCAGATGGGTTTTTCTGATAACTGACAATGATTTCATGGTCATCGGTAGATTCTTAATTTCACGTATTTTTTATTGAATTGAAATTCCACCACCTGCCATGGTGGGATTCGAACCCGGGTCCCCAGAACATTAGCTGAGTTTCTGGATTAATAGTCTGGCGATAATACCACCAGGCCATTGCCTCCCCATGAGGCCAGCACCTCTTCCAGATCTCACAAATGTGACACTCTACCACAAGTCTGACAAACTAAAACTGCCAAGTGTATCTCTCGAGACTACAATTCTTAATAGCCCCTCCAAATCTGGAGCCTCAATACATGTCAAATGACATTTACCCACCAGCAATATCATCATTTAACTATCCAGTCTTTTTCAGTTTTGAGCAGGCCCATGATTTTCTTTTTACATTTATTTTGAAATGTTTATTAAATGTACATTAAACCAAAAACAAATGATGGGGAACAGTCTAGAGGTGATTCCAGGCACAATGACCTCAAGGCTGGCTGCACACGTGAGCTTACTCTCACAGTGTGGGAATCTGACCTCACCAGATTCAATAGAATCAGTCAATTAAAATAATCAACATGTGTTGCTTGCATGCTTTTCATAAGCACAGAAAATGTTGCAATTGCAAGTGGGCAGAGATACAGGAGCAACAACTTGTGAAGCAACCAAGGTTAAAAAGAAATTGCAACTTCTGCTCCCCTCCCTATTTATGTCAGTGTCGAAGAACCTGTAGGAAACTCCCACACCTGCTGATTCATGATCCTCGGCAGAAAGGCATATTATTAACTATTAAGTCCAAACTTCACGCAGCTTTGCTGCTCTGATTAACAGTTTCTCAGCATACTGCTTGTTTTGCTTGACTGCTGCTAAGACCATGGAATTCTACTAATGGCAAGATGCAGAACTGCCCCCTTTGATGAGATACTGGCCAGAAAAGAATTTCTATATTTGAGGCATAGTGGAACTTTCCTCTAAGATGAACTGTGCAGCATTGAGATAACATAGAAATTGAACATTGTCTCCCATAGATTTTGTAAATAGACAAGAAAGAAATTCTCTGAACTAGAGGCAAGTACCAAGACAAGCTTGCCTATTGTATTCATGCCACTAATAATACGCCCTCAGTTTAATACAGCATCAGCAATGAACCATGTAAAGCATTGACATAAACATCAATAACAACCTTTCATGTCTGTTATACTTTGTTTGGACTTTTTAAGCTGCCAAAATAACAGGCATCTTGTTATCAACATATTGTTGCAAATTGTGTCTCATTTCATTTGGATTTCCCCTCTTCTTCCTCCACTTCTTCTCCTCTGCCAAAACAGCAAGCTGACCCTCATGGTCCTCTGGCTGAGGAGTTTCCACTATCAGTGTTGTGAAACTATGCAGAGTATAGCAGGCACAACTCATTTTCAACAATTTCGCAGAGCTCCAGACAGTGAAATCTCACTTTCAGTATCTCATTTGTATTTTGTATCAAATAGTGGTGCAAATAATCCGCACAGTGACCCAAGCCGGAAATCGAACCCGGGTCCCTGGCGCTGTGAGGCAGCAGTGCTAACCACCGTGCTACTGTGCCACCCTATATCCCTTTATACCATTGGGTATTTAGAACTCTGTCAAATCTGCTATCTTTTCATGAGAAAATGCTAAAGTGTCTCTCGCTTCTACTTCTGTCTCTGGCAAAGAAGGTTTAGGTTGCTTTTGATCCATAAATGTACAGAAGTCTGACCAATGTGATGATTATCATTGTAGGAACATGGGGCTGAATAGTCTAATATCCTTTTCAGTCTGTTCCGCCATTCACTTAAGATTATGCTTGATCACCGTATTAACTCCATCCAACCATCTTTGTTCCATAACGCTCAATAGTCTTACCTTATATTAAAATAATCAAATTCAGTTTATAAATTTTCAAGTAACTTTCAGCCTTCTTGAAGCTGAGAGTTTCGGATTGTTGCTGCCCCTTGTGTGAAGATTCTGCTTTTCTGGCCAAACAACCCAGCTCACTATTCCTTCTTGTTATTGACTCCCCCCAGAGGAAATACTTTCTTTTTATCTCCTATAAACTGCCTTCATTATCTTAAGTACCTCATTTAGATCACTCCTTAATCTTCTGAATTCAAGATACTACAAGTCTAATCTATGAAACCCTGTTAGCCCTTATCATTTTGGTGAATTTGGGTTGCACCCTCTAGAATTTACCGTACCTTGTAAATCATTTAATTTTAAATATGAGAAGCACACTAGGGTTCTCCTGGCACATTACTCTCCAATTAATCTAAAATTTGAATGTTTATCTTACCTTTGGAGCAAAACCTGTAGAATTATAGAAGGAGGTGATTGGACCCACCTTGTCTGTGTCAGCTCTCTACGAGAACAACTTAGCTAGCCCCTTTCCCTGTGGCCCTGCAAATTTTAGTCTCTTCAGGTGCTCATCTAATTCCTTTTTGAAAGCCATTTCCTCCACCATACTCTCATGCAATGTATTGCAGATCCTCCACACTTGCTGCATAAAAAGGTTCTTCCTCACATTGCTGTTGGTTCTTTTATCAATCAGTTAAAATCAATGTCCTCTGGTTCTCTACCCTTTCGCCAATGGGAACAGTTTCTCTCTACCTACCTTGCCAAGAATCACCATATTTTGAACACCTCAATCAACTCTCCTCTCAATTTTCACTAAGGGAAGCACCAGTTAAGAACATAAGAACATAAGAAATAGGAGCAGGAGTAGGCCATCTAGCCCCTCGAGCCTGCCCCGCCATTCAATAAGATCATGGCTGATCTGACGTGGATCAGTACCACTTACCCGCCTGATCCCCATAACCCTTAATTCCCTTACCAATCAGGAATCCATCCATCCGCGCTTTAAACATATTCAGCGAGGTAGCCTCCACCACCTCAGTGGGCAGAGAATTCCAGAGATTCACCACCCTCTGGGAGAAGAAGTTCCTCCTCAACTCTGTCTTAAACCGACCCCCCTTTATTTTTTGAGGCTGTGTCCTCTAGTTTTAACTTCCTTACTAAGTGGAAAGAATCTCTCCGCCTCCACCCTATCCAGCCCCCGCATTATCTTATAAGTCTCCATAAGATCCCCCCTCATCCTTCTAAACTCCAACGAGTACAAACCCAATCTCCTCAGCCTCTCCTCATAATCCAAACCCCTCATCTCCGGTATCAACCTGGTGAACCTTCTCTGCACTCCCTCCAATGCCAATATATCCTTCCTCATATAAGGGGACCAATACTGCACACAGTATTCCAGCTGCGGCCTCACCAATGCCCTGTACAGGTGCATCAAGACATCCCTGCTTTTATATTCTATCCCCCTCGCAATATAGGCCAACATCCCATTTGCCTTCTTGATCACCTGTTGTACCTGCAGACTGGGCTTTTGCGTCTCATGCACAAGGACCCCCAGGTCCCTTTGCACGGTAGCATGTTTTAATTTGTTTCCATTGAGATAGTAATCCCATTTGTTATTATTTCCTCCAAAGTGTATAACCTCGCATTTCTCAACGTTATACTCCATTTGCCATATCCTCGCCCACTCACTCAGCCTGTCCAAATCTCTCTGCAGATCTTCTCCGTCCTCCACACGATTCACTTTTCCACTTATCTTTGTGTCGTCTGCAAACTTCGTTACCCTACACTCCGTCCCCTCCTCCAGATCATCTATATAAATGGTAAACAGTTGCGGCCCGAGTACCGATCCCTGCGGCACGCCACTAGTTACCTTCCTCCAACCGGAAAAACACCCATTTATTCCGACTCTTTGCTTCCTGTCGGATAGCCAGTCCCCAATCCACTTTAACACACTACCCCCAACTCCGTGTGCCCTAATCTTCTTCAGCAGCCTTTTATGGGGCACCTTATCAAACGCCTTTTGGAAATCCAAAAACACCGCATCCACCGGTTCTCCTCCATCAACCGCCCTCGTCACATCTTCATAAAAATCCAACATGTTCGTCAAGCACGACTTTCCCCTCATGAATCCATGCTGCGTCTGATTGATCGAACCATTTCTATCCAGATGCCCTGCTATCTCCTCTTTAATAATGGATTCCAGCATTTTCCCTACTACAGACGTTAAGCTGACCGGCCTATAGTTACCCGCCTTTTGTCTCCTTCCTTTTTTAAACAGCGGCGTAACATTAGCCGTTTTCCAATCAACCGGCACTACCCCAGAATGCAACGAGTTTTGATAAATAATCACTACCGCATCCACTATTACCTCTGACATTTCTTTCAATACCCTGGGATGCATTCCATCCGGACCCGGGGACTTGTCCACCTTCAGTCCCATTAGTCTACCCAGCACTGCCTCTCTGGTAACATTAATCGTATTAAGTATTTCTCCTGCTGCCAACCCTCTATCGTTAATATTGCTGGGCTTATATTTACACTTTTTTTCCTGAACAAATATGTGAAGGTTACAATTCTCTAACCTCCATATCTAAGGAGGCTTGGAATATTATTGTCAGCATCTCCACGGTTTCCACCCTTACTTCCCTCAGCATCCCCAGATGCATCCCATCCTACCCTCATGATGTAACTTTAAATACAGCTAGCTCTTCTAAAACCTCCTGTATATCAATTGTTCACTCACTCAGTATCTCACTTCCTCTTTCAATATGATTTTGGCAGTGTCTTCTTCCTCAGTAAAGACAGGTGCAAAGTACTCATTGCCTCATCCATGCACTCTGTCTCCATGTGTAGATTCCATTTTTGGTCCTTAATCAACACCTCTCCTCCTCCTGTTTATATGTCAGTAGAATATTGCAGATTCCCATTTTTGCTAGTTGCCAGTATC
Source organism: Mustelus asterias (assembly GCF_964213995.1). Taxonomy (NCBI): domain Eukaryota; kingdom Metazoa; phylum Chordata; class Chondrichthyes; order Carcharhiniformes; family Triakidae; genus Mustelus; species Mustelus asterias. The sequence goes on along the minus strand of NC_135811.1, from coordinate 19,847,313 downwards.
TTCTCATACTCTCTCATTGCCTCTCTTATTTCCTTATTCAATTTCCCTCCAAACTTTCCGTGTTCAGCTTCGGTTATGATCCTAGTTGATATAACTGGATGGGAAGATCCCAGAATGAAACCCTGGCTCAAAAGACCATATTTCTTTCCTTTTTTATCAAACATGGAGGAACAGAGTCATAGGACTGCAAATTAGTTTTGATGACAAGGAAAAAACATTTATTAAACATGGAAAAATTGGATTATCATACAATACTCCTTTGCTCCCCCTTTATCTTAACAATTACGCAGAGGTTTTAAGAATAACACGGATTACTGTGTATATGATCATCTAAACAGGCCTCATTAACAAACAAAGTCCCTCTGATGCACACAAGATGACTGTGGTCACGTGCACACTCCACTGTGAATCCAAGTTAGTACCTGTGGTTTTCGCCTCAGAATCCCCCCAGATGATTGTCACATGAGAGTTGCCGCACTCCACTCCCTGAAACATACTTTAAAATCTTCATTCATAATAATGCTTTCCATTAGCGTTCACATTCTGAAATGCAGTCCACATTTTCCAGTGACTCTTTTGAACAGAACTTCTGCTCCATTTTTAGCAGAACCCATTCCAGATTTCTGTACCAGCCCCTTTAGGTTTTCTTTGTCGCGATTACTGCCCAAACAGTCACAATGCTTTAACTTCCAATTTCCAGATTATTAGTAAAATTACGTCAAACATTTCAACTCTCTGCGAAGGTCTGCTGTCCCACTTTAAATTTAATTAAATGCAATTGTCTCTCTAACTCAGAGCCCTTTGTTTAACCTTCCTTGATTTCTTCTGAACAATACCTAGGTCTTTAATCTCTTAACTCCAGTTGTCTGAAGCCTTCTTTCTGTCCCAGTTCCCTGTTTATCAGGACTGTATCTTGTTTCTTATGAAGCTTGCATCCTTGCAACTCCCTTGTCCTGTCCAGCTTCTCCTGGCAGAGTTGAGAGCTGCTCACTCCTCAGCAGTCTCCAACTGCTCTGACTTCCAGTTAAAACTAAGAACAAAGGAAAGTTTTCTCTCTCTGGAAAGTGGGTGCCCTGCTTCTAAGCAACGCCCCTGCAACTACATTTATTCTTCATATTGTAGCCCTCTCTAAGCACAACACAAACACAGTTGGAACTTAACCAGCCCCATGGCCCTTATTTTACCGGCACGGCCGCCCCGAAACTGGGGCGGGTGAGGCTCACAGAACGGCATTCCCCATTGGCCTTGGGCTCGATCTTAAGAGCCTCAGGCGGCCGTGCCAGTAAAATCAGGGCCCACACATACAAACACCTTTGTCCAGCATGAACCGAACTATAGGTCCCTTCCAACCACAGAAACGTTAAATTAAATCCACTTATTTCTAATGTCTACCAATACAAATATAAATCCCTTAAAACTACCTTTTGTTTCCTAACACATAGTTCTCACTTGTATTAGCAATCCGACATCTGTCATGCACAGGCTTTAATCTGCTTCCTCTTGCGCTCTTTTGTCCGGGGAGCTATGTAATTGGTTGCCCTACCTTCCCCTATCCTGAAAATGCACCTCAAACTTACCGGAACCATCTCATCTTTAAAGGGAGCCCACTGTTCTGTTACAGTTTTTTCCTGCTAATCTTGATTCCAATTTACCTAGGCCAGACCTGTTGTTATACCACTGAAACTGATCTTCCCCCAATTAATTATTTTTACTCCAGATTGCTCTTGTCTATTTCAGTAGCCAACCTAAACCTCGTGAAACTATGATCACTATTCCCTGAATGAGAACATAAGAACTAGGAGCAGGAGTAGGCCATCTGGCCCCTGAGCCTGCTTCGCCATTCAGTAAGATCATGGCTGATCTGTTTGTGAACTCGGCTCCACTTACCCGCCTGCTCACCATAACTCTTAATTCCTTTACTGCTCAAAAATATATCTTTCCTTGCCTTAAAAACATTCAATGAGGTAGCCTCAACTGCTTCACTGGTCAGGGAATTCCACAGAATGTTCCCCACTGATTCTTGATCCACTTAACCAAACTCCTTTCCCAAAACCAGATCCAGCAATGCCTCCTTGTTAGGCCAGAAACATTCTGAACAAGAAAATTCTCCTGAACATGTTCCAGAAACTCTTCCACCTTTTAGCCTATTACTATCCCAATACATATTGGGATAAATAAAGTCCCCAGTTATAACTACCCTATAGTATTCTCGCCTCTTTAATTTCCCTGAAAATGTGCTCCTTTTATATTTCCCAGTAGCCCGTAGCCTGCAGAACATCCCCATTAGAAAAATAGCACCTCTAATGTTGCTTAACTCTAACCAAATAGATTCTGTCCTTGGTCTCCAGGACGTGCCCTGTCTCCAGCACTGCAATATTTTCCTTAATCAATATTGTTCCGTTCTTCTTTCTTTCATTCTCTATCTTTCCTGAGCATCTTGTATCCATGAATATTTAATATCCAGCCCTGCCTTTTTTGGGGGCTAGTATAATAACCTGTAGGGAATTGATAATTATAAGGTCATAAACTACTGCCAGTAACAGTAACAGAAAAGCATTTAATGCATTCACATTCTCCTCTTTTAACAGTGGCATCAAACAACTTATTTTAAATCAACTAATATTACTGTTAAAGTATGGATAGAGAAGTGTCAAACAAATGCATCAAATGTTCACTGTTACTGTAATTTCTGGCTTATTAAATTGTATCATTTGGTAATGGCACAACCCATGGTCCGATGCTATTGGTTCTTCTCGTGTGTTGAGTATGCTGATCTCAGCCAAGGGAACATTATGATTGACCTGAGCATTCAATGAAGGGAAAAATCATGCATTCCTACTTCTGACAGCTATCCAGTGACCTCTTCTGGAATTTCCGTGTGTGAACATCGGATATGGAATAGGCTGACATGATGCCTTTTCCTGTAGAGCCTTCTGGCCACATTCAGTGAAGGGCCTTGCATATAAAGTATTGCAGGAGTGTGGAGTTATAATGACTGGGTTTATAAATGTGCACTTGTGATTGAGAAAGAGAGAGCCTCATTCACCATGTTGGAAAATCATGAGTAATCCATCTGCAAATCTCCAAAATGTACTCCCGCTGAGCTAGGCTCCCTGCCTGTAGCATGCGTTTAAAAACCATTGCCTGACCATACCAACCATGCATAAAGAAAGCTCAGGTTACCAGCCTCCAGATGTCAGTGAAGATTGAAGTCAGAAAAAGGAGCCAACTTTACAAGCCATCTCTCTTAACATTAAAAATTGTGAGTTTAAAGTTGAGGTGAACCACCTGAGCAGTTTTTTTCTGCACATGCTATAATGATACCATGATCAATGGCAAGCTGAAGCAAAGCAGATGGTCTCACACCAACTAGTAAAGCACTGAATCAAGTTGACTTTAACACAGTTATATTGAAGTTATATATTGTTAAGCACTTTCACTTGTAGAGCCCAGAGTAGTCATCTAGCAGAACTTCAAGTAAATAATATAAGCCCATCTAGTGAGCATGTAGGAGATCTTCAATCTATCTTTAGTTAAGAAAAAAACAAATTAATATCTAATTTCTGAGTTCGAGAACCATAACACCTGGAGTATTAACTTCAGATACTACTAGCTTTATAGGTGTAATTATGTAACATTTCAAATGTAATTCAAGAAAGTTTATTACTCAACAAATTCTATTACCAAGTACTCAAAAAGGTCTGGTCACCTACAGTTGAGAATACTACAGAATACAGGCTTTCGTCTTTCGTCTATTCTCATTTTGAGAGTTGGCTGCACTATGAGCAATCTCTCTCCATTGCTTTCTATTCTCTGCTTCCCTCACTGCCTGTCCCAAAGGGAGGCCAGTGCACATTCTGATATTATCCATCCAAGCCATTTTAGACCTTCCTTGTGCACCTTTTCCAAGTGTTTTACTTTGCATTCCCTCTTTATCCCGCCCACTCCGCGCCTGCCTCACATCATGCATCTGCCCACAACATGTGAGCTCCTTTGATATTGCTGTCTCAGATACGTTCCTCTTCACACCAGCTTTCTCAAGCGCCCACCTGTTTGTCTCCATGGCTGTCCATGATGCACGTAATATCTGCCAGAGTCCTTTCATCTCAAAATGCTTTTATTTAAGCCTTGTCACTCTTCTTGATGGTCCCGCTTTCAGAGATCATTTTTACTGGCGGCAAACTGCAACACTAAAGAAAGCGTCATCTCATTATAGGCTTACAGTGATTCAGCAAATATTTATTTCACTAATAAACAGCTGGATGGGGCACCATCTTTCAAACTGAAGACAGGCACAGTGCAACCTTGTTAGAACTTAAGTACAAGCATTTAACCATGTCGCTGTTTTACCAACAGCAGCTTGTATTTATATACCATCTTTAACATAAAATACTCAAGGTGCTTCCATGGGACATTAAAAAACATGACACAGACCACACATAAGGAGCTATTTGTTTCTGCTTTGGTACCAAGTAAGGGCGGCACGGTGGCACAGTGGTTATCACTGCTGTCTCACTGTGCCAGGGACCTAGATTCAATTCCCAGCTTGGGTCACTGTCTGTGCGGAGTCTGCACATTCTCCCCGTGTCTGCGTGGGTTTCTTCCAGGTGCTCTGGTTTCCTTCCACAGTCCAAAGGTGAATTGGTCATGCTAAATTCTCCTTCAGTGTACCTGAACAGGAGCCTGAGTGTGGCAACTCGAGGATTTTCACAGCAACTTCATTGCAGTGTTAATGTAAGCCTACTTGTGACTAATAAATAAACTTTATATCTAGCTGAAGTGACTTGTTTTGCCGTACAATGGCTAATTATGGGAATTCAAATTTGTCATTACACTTTTATGATTATATTGTTAGTGTCATTTAGAACAATAGCAGTAGGAATGAAAGGAGTGATGTTCAACTGCCAGTCATCCAATTCTCACCAGAAGGATTGGTGATTAGCAATTGTAAGTTGGAGAGGGGCCATCTCAGCCACTCAACTCACTCACGAGACTCAACTGATGAAGTATTTAGGTAGCCTGTGAATGGGCAAGCAAACCCACTTGCTTGAAACAGAAAAAAAGGCTACATGTATATTTAAATTGGGATCCTACAACATTTTTAGGATCCCAATTGCAATTTCCAGATGCAAATGGGTGGTTTTGCAGGATCACCTATTTCCACCTGCAATTCAGTGGCCACTCAGAAAATATGACAGAAAACATTTTTTGTGGACCCCAAAGTAGCAGAAATGCTCTTCCGAGACTCCCCAGAAAAGCTTCAGGTCATCCCAGACCCTTCTCAGGATCACCACTTTGCCCATTCCCTGATGTGATCTGATCTGGCACGGCCTGCTGGCTGCCTCAGGATTGAAGTTCATGCCCTTCCACAACCAATGGGATTCAGGAGGGCAGCCATTTTGGCATCGCAGCTTCCTGGAGGCAAACTAATGAGGCCCTGACTTCAAACTGACCTAGCCTCGGACCAACAACAATGGGTGGAGAGTGCAGCTGTTGTGCTGACCTTGCACCTATTTCCCTTGGAGGCCTTAGAATTTTTTCGAGATTATTTTCTAAATGTGGGAAAAATGCATTGAAATGTTATTTCCCTTCACTTGTATTTTTCTATCTTTCCTGTTACAGCATCGCTGTCTGTCTATAATCGAACACCTTGCAGCCAATCTTGTGTGGAAAGATGAAACCAAACTAATGAACGAACCAGCTCTTTCTGTTCAGGTAATTATCTGTGGTGAAAATGGATTCTTAAAAAAAAATATTTGTTCACTTCAGTTGCCCACAGTTAAAATGCATATCAGTAAAAATTAGAAGCAATTCATGTTGAGTGAGGACAACATAAAACTTGACTTGATGTCGTCCTTCATTAAGTACCTCAGTAGCCCTCAACATCTAGTCTTCTAAGTGGACAATTTGGTGAGGTGGTGGAGAGTAGCTGGTACCCGGGAAGCTACACTATAGCATGAATCAAAGACATTAGTTGAGGAATAGAGAAAATTGGAGAAGGATTTAAAGTAAAAACATAGTTGCAAAGTTTAATTTACTGGACATGTGGATGAGTTTAGTGAAAATTGCTAAGCAAGGTTCCATATTTGAATTTTAAGAAACAGTTTAATAAAATTATAATTCATCATGGGATGTTAGTGATCAGTTGCAAGCGACTATCAAACACCCATGATTCTCAGCCTTACAGTTATCATCATGGAATCATAGAATCCCTACAGTGCAGAAGGAGGCCATTCAGCCCATCGAGACTGCACCGACCACAATCCCACCCAGACCCTATTACCGTAACCCCACATATTTACTCTGCTAATCCCCCTGACACTAGGGTCAATTTATCATGGCCTAACCCGCACATCTTTGGAGTGTGGGAGGAAACCGGAGCACCTGGAGGAAACCCACGCAGACACAGGGAGAATGTGCAAACTCCACACAGACAATGACCTGAGGCCAGAATTGAACCCGGGTCCCTGGCACTGTGAGGCAGCAGTGCTAACCACGGTGCCACCGTGCCGCCCAGTTAAATTTCACTAACTGCAATGGCAAGCTTTGACCTGGGTCTCTGGATTACTGATCCAGTGACAATACCACTATGCCATGACCTTCCCTAGTTTGTAGAGTATGAATTCTAACTTGTTGATTTTCGAATGCTTGGGAAAATGAGACTTTGTGATGTAGTGTGTGTTACCAACTGGATGTGTTTGTGTAGGGAGAGGCATTTGAGCTTCAAGGTCAAGTAGGCAAACGTATTAACATTTCTAATTATTTGAAATCTATATTGCAATAAATAGGCAATAGTTTGAAAGTTGTGCTTTAAATGAATTCATTAATTAGATAGTAGATTGTATAAGTAAATTATTAGTAAATATAAGAATTTTGCTTGCTCCAATCAATTTAATTTCTTTCTATTCAAAAGCCAATCATTAGTACAATACCCTATTTTATTCACTAATGTTACCTATAATTCAGGGAGTTAGGGTGGAAGCTTAGAGCTAGAACAAACACAGTTGTTATCTCTGGTTTGTTACCCGTGCCACGTGCTAGCGAGGAGAGGAATAGGAAGAGAGAGCAGTTGAACACGTGGTTACAGGGATGGTGCAGGAGGGAGGGATTCAGATACCTGGATAATTGGGGGTCATTCTGGGATAGGTGGTACCTCTGCAAATGGGATGGTCTACACCTGAACCAGAGGGGTACCAATATCCTGGGGGGGAAATTTGCTAATGCTCTTCGGGAGGGTTTAAACTAATTCAGCAGGGGGAATGGGAACCTGAATTGTAGCTCCAGTGTACAGGAGGTTGAGAGTAGTGAGGTCATGAATAAGGTTTCAAGGTCGCAGGAGTGTACTGGCAGGCAGGAAGGAAGGTGGTTTGAAGTGTGTCTACTTCAATGCCAGGAGCATCCGGGATAAGGTGGGTGAGCTTGCAGCATGGGTTGGTACCTGGGACTTCGATGTTGTGGCCATTTCAGAGACATGGATAGAGCAGGGACAGGAATGGTTGTTGCAGGTTCCGGGGTTTAGATGTTTCAGTAAGTGCAGGGAAGGTGGTAAAAGAGGGGGAGGTGTGGCATTGTTAGTCAAGGACAATATTACGGTGGCAGAAAGGACGTTTGATGAGGACTCGTCTGTTGAGGTTGTATGGGCTGAGGTTAGAAACAGGAAAGGAGAGGTCACCCTGTTGGGAGTTTTCTATAGGTCTCCGAAAAGTTCCAGAGATGTAGAGGAAAGGATTGCCAAGATGATTCTGGATAGGAGCGAAAGTAGCAGGGTAGTTGTTATGGGGGACTTTAACTTTACAAATATTGACTGGAAAAGCTATAGTTCGAATACTTTAGATTGGTCAGTTTTTGTCCAATGTGTGCAGGAGGGTTTCCTGACACAGTATGTAGGTAGGCCAACAAGAGGCGAGGCCACATTGGGTTTGGTACTGGGTAATGAATCAGGCCAGGTGTTAGATTTGGAGGTAGGTGAACACTTTGATGATAGTGACCACAATTCGGTTACGTTTACTTTAGTGATGGAAAGGGATAGGTATATACCGCAGGGCAAGATTTATAGCTGGGGAAAGGAAATTATGATGCGATTAGGTGTGATTTAGGATGCATAGGATGTGGAAGGAAACTGCAGGGGATGGGCACAATTGAAATGTGGAGCTTGTTCAAGGAACAGCTACTGCGTGTCCTTGATAAGTATGTACCTGTCAGGCAGGGAGGAAGTGGTCGAGCAAGGGAATCGTGGTTTACTAAAGAAGTTGAATCTCTTGTGAAGAGGAAGAAGGAGACTTATGTAAAGATGAGACATGAAGGCTCAGTTAGGGCGCTTGAGAGTTACAAGTTAGTCAGGAAGGACCTAAAGAGTGAGCTAAGAAGAGCCAGGAGGGGACATGAGAAGTCTTTGGCAGGTAGGATCAAGGAAAACCCTAAAGCTTTGTATAGGTATGTCAGGAATAAAAGAATGACTAGGGTAAGTTTAGGGCCAGTCAAGGACAGTAGTGGGAAGTTGTGCGTGGAGTCCGAAGAGATAGGAGAAGCGCTAAATGAATATTTTTCGTCAGTATTCACGCAGGAAAAAGACAATGTTGTTGAGGAGAATACTGAGATACAGGCTATTAGATTAGACGGGATTGAGGTTCATAAGGAGGAGGTGTTAGCAATTCTGGAAAGTGTGAAAATAGATAAGCTCCCTGGGCCGGATGGGATTTATCCTAGGATTCTCTGGGAGGCTAGGGAGGAGATTGCAGAGCCTTTGACTTTGATCTTTATATCGTCATTGTCTACAGGAATAGTGCCAGAAGACTGGAGGATAGCAAATGTTTTCCCCTTGTTCAAGAAAGGGAGTAGAGACAACCCTGGTAATTATAGACCAGTGAGCCTTACTTCTGTTGTGGGCAGATTTTGGAAAGGATTGTAAGAGATAGGATTTATAATCATCTAGTAAGGAATAATTTGATTAAGGATAGTCAACACGGTTTTGTGAAGGGTAGGTCGTGCCTCACAAACCTTGCTGAGTTCTTTGAGAAGGTGACCAAAGAGGTGGATAAGGGTAAAGCAGTTGATGTGGTGTATATAGATTTCAATAAAGCGTTTGATCAGGTTCCCCACGGTAAGCTATTGCAGAAGATACGGAGGCATGGGATTGAGGGTGATTTAGCAGTTTGGATCATAAATTGGCTAGCTGTAAGAAGACAGAGGGTGGTGGTTGATGGGAAATGTTCATCCTGGAGTTCAGTTACTAGTGGTGTACCGCAAGGATCTGTTTTGGGGCCACTGCTATTTGTCATTTTTATAAATGACCTGGATGAGGGTGTAGAAGGATGGGTTAGTAAATTTGCGGATGACACTAAAGTCAGTGGAGTTGTGGACAGTGCGGAAGGATGTTGCAGGTTACAGAGGGACATCGATAAGCTGCAGAGCTGGGCTGAGAGGTGGCAAATGGAGTTTAATGCAGAAAAGTGTGAGGTGATTCACTTTGGAAGGAGTAACAGGAATACAGAGTACTGGGCTAATGGTAAGATACTTGGTAGTGTGGATGAGCAGAGAGATCTCGGTGTCCATGTGCATAGATCCCTGAAAGTTGGCACCCGGGTTGATAGGGTTGTTAAGAAGGCGTACGGTGTGTTAGCTTTTATTGGTAGAGGGATTGAGTTCCGGAGCCATGAGGTCATGTTGCAGCTGTACAAAACTCTGGTGCGGCCGCACTTGGAGTATTGCGTACAGTTCTGGTCGCCGCATTATAGGAAGGATGTGGAAGCATTGGAAAGGATGCAGAGGAGATTTACCAGGATGTTGCCTGGTATGGTGGGAAGGTCTTATGAGGAAAGGCTGAGGGACTTGAGGCTGTTTTCGTTAGAGAGAAGAAGGTTAAGAGGTGACTTAATAGAGGCATATAAGATGATCAGAGGATTAGATAGGATGGACAGTGAGAGCCTTTTTCCTCGGATGGTGATGGCTAGCACGAGGGGACATAGCTTTAAATTGAGGGGTGATAGATATAGGACAGATGTCAGAGGTAGGTTCTTTACTCAGAGAGTAGTGAGGGCGTGGAATGCCCTGCCTGCAACAGTAGTGGACTCGCCAACATTAAGGGCATTTAAATGGTCATTGGATAAACATATGGATGATATTGGAATAGTGTAGGTTAGATGGGCTTTAGATTGGTTTCACAGGTCGGTGCAACACCGAGGGCCGAAGGGCCTGTACTGCGCTGTAATGTTCTATGTTCTATAATTAGAAGCAATAAGACAGAAGATGCACTTGTAAAAAAAATTAAACATCAACGCCATCCCTCTTGAGGAAAGAATATTCTTAATTCAGCAAGACTTAATTATAAGGCAATCAGAAATCACAGCACAAAGCAAAAGACAACAAATATAATGATCTTTTTTTAAAAAGAGGGCTGTGGCTTGATTCATTTTTAATGAGGATAATATAAGCTTCATTCCTCTGAAGGAAACTAAATAAATATATCAAATGCTTACAGTTCATTTAGTCACCCCCAACCTAAGTAATTTGCAGCAATGAATAGTAAGCCTACTGCTTCAGTGAGTCCGCCATATGCTGCTTTGGATATGAAGCAGAACCAGAGTTAAGTGAGAATTTGAAGCTACAGTTTTATTTTGGCTGCCCACAACATCTGCAAAATGGGAGTCCTGGTATGGTAGCAACAGCACGACCGGAAACCTAAATGTTAGTTTGCTACTAAATTCTCGGAAAGTATCAATTTCAAACACCGGACTCAGGTGTTTTACTAATCTAATGGATGGCTGGACTCTCAGCCAGGAATACACAGTGAGGTTTGGCTGACAACCCAGAAATCCATTAGCTGGTAAAACAACTGAGCCCCGGAGAAAACATTGTTTGATTGAGGACACTGGCTCGGTGATCTATGCTGTCAATTTTGCAGTGTTTATTTGTAAAATGTTAAGAGTTTTAAAGTGTTTGCAATTTCCATGATTGATACTTTAAAAGGTCTGTATGATTGACACTTTTATTGGGCTGCAGTAAAAAGGGAGTGCTTTTTTAAGAATGTGGAAAGTTATCAATGAATGACTTTTGCTCTTGAAGCTTTTTGTGACTCAGCATCCTGTCACTATAGGGTTCATTGGTTCTATACAGTGTCTATTGGGTGAATGGGCATGGAAGTGCCATAACTTGGTATCGAGGGCATAAGCAGCCATAGGTGTTGTTTTCGGGCATACCCTAGCATAGAGGTGACATTGGGGTTCCTGGGGACTGTTTAGGAGGACATACCTTTGGATTGGGGGATGAGGAGAACCCTTTGAACTTACCTTTCAAAATGTCCATCAATGCAGACAATGACTTATGATAACAATGGCCATGATCCTGGAGTCTTTGAAAAGCTGGTCCAACTCGGTGAAGGTTCTGGAAGACTAGGAGATGCCTATCCTCACAATGGAGATGGCCAGGATAGGGTGCAGGCTTCTGAACAGACCCAGCCAACACCATCAAAAGACAGTCCTGAAAATCAGGAAATGTGGGAATAGGGGTCAGGAATGCCGGGCTCTGGATCCACCTCCATTTTTAATGGGTCTCCTGACTGAGTGAAAGAGATTTAATCTTGGCATGTTCATTAAGGGAGGGAGTCCATCCGTGGTCATTCACGTTTTAAAGCCTTGAGATATTTCTGAGTATATGCAGAAATTGTAAAAGTCGCTTAACCCTTGGAAGACATCTTGGCAGTCTTTTAATGTCCACTTTGAAAAGAACAGGCAGTTCCAGAAAATTCTATACTGAATACAGTACATGTTTAAAGGGATGGATATGACGTGCCATTACTGGGCTTGACCATGTCTCTGCTGCAGGGGAAAAATTGAATCTTGATTTTTTATTTTCTTTTGCTTTGTTTTCATGATACAACAAGAGAAATTTGAACATACATTCTGCACACACTCATTCTACCATTCACACATTAATTTTACATTGCTACAGGTTGCTTTGGTTGCACCATTTTTCTGCTTCAAGTTTCAGATTCTCAGATTCTTTTGGTGAGGCACAACTATGGTTGAATTTCCTCCAATGTTGTGACCTGATCTTAGGAACACTTTTGCTCGGGAAATTAGTGTCTCCAATTCTTTATCCTTTTTTAAATTCCCAGTTACATGTTGCCTAGTGGATTTAAATTTTCATTAATATCTGTCCATAAGGCCTTGGGAATTGTAACACTGAATGACATACTCTTTGGTGAATTTTGAGTTTCTTAGAAGTTTGAGCTCAATTCTGAAGTCCCGGAGTGAATCAAATTTCACGAAGAGAAGCCTCTTTTTTTCCAAAGCTTGTATTATACAAGTTTCTCCGACGGCAGTTTCATTGCCTGTGAAGTTTTTAACCCTTTCACTGCTGCTTCCGTAGGTCTGCAAAGAATTTCCTTGGTCCAAAGATGTGCAGGTTAGGTGGATTGGCCAGGCTAAATTGCCCCTTAGTATTCCAAGATTAGGGGGATTATCGGGATAGATGTGTGGGGTTATGGGGTAGGGCTTGGGGTGAGCCTGGGTAAGATGCTCTGTCAGAGACTCAGTGCAGCCTCAATGGGCTGAATGGCCTCTTTTTGCACTGTAGAAATTCTGTGAATTCTATGATAACCCATTGTCCATTGATAATTCTTTCTAGGGTGACAGTGAGTAAACTGTTTTTACCCCCTATAAATTGTGTGGGTTACCCTCCTGCACCTTGTCTTCAAGAGGGTGTGAAGCGGAATTGCTGAGTCTAAATGGATTTTAAGTTTGAACTTGAGCGCTTGATCCTTGAGTGGGCAATTCCACACTGCACTTGTATTTCCTTTATGGTTTTCACAATTGTTATCCAGCTTATGACATATGAAACAGCAACAGAGGTAGGCTATTCGACCCCTTGAGGCTGCTCCATTATTGAATATGATCATGGCAGATCTGTTTGTGTTTCAAATTCCACATTCCCATCTACCCCCAATAACCTTTGATTCTCGTGTTTAACAAGAATCTCCCTATCTCCGTCTTATTCAATGACCCTGCCTCCACTGCCTTTAGAGGCAGAGAGTTCCAGAGTTGCACAACCCTCTGAGAGTAAACAATTTCTCCTCGTATCTGTCTTAAAATTGTGACCTCTAATTTAAAAGAGTGCCGCTTAGTTCTGGACTCAGGCACGAGAGGAACCATCCTTTCCACATCCACTATTTCAAGATCTAATATACTTTGATCAAGTGACCCCTCACTCTTCTAAACTCCAGTGGAAACTCGCTCAGTCTGTCCAATCTTTCCTCATAAACCAACCTGCTCATTCCAAGTATCAATTTAGTAAACCTCCCCTGAAATACCTCTAATGCATTTACATCCTATCCTAAACAGCACGATCAAAGCTTCATGCAGTAGTTCAGATGTGGTCTCACCAATGTTCTGAATAACTGAAACATAACATTCTTATTTGTATGTTCAATTCCTCTTGTAATAAAGGATATTATTCCATTAGCTGCCTTAATTATTTGCACGATCTGTGTACTAACATTTTGAGATTCATGCACTGGAACACCTCGATTCTTCTGCGTCTCAGTAGCATAGTAATATAGGATAATGCTCTGGGGACTGGGGTTCGAATCCCATCACAGCAAATTATGAAATTTGAATTAGATAAAAATCTAGAATTAAAAGTCTAATGATGACCATGAAACCATTCTTGTGAAAACCGATCCCGTTCACTAATGTCCTTTAGGGAAGGAAATTTGCCGGCCTTTCCCAGTCTGGCCTTTGTGTGACTCTTAAAATGCCCCTCTCAAGGGCACAGCAATGCGGTTCATTCACTCTTAAAATGCCTCCCTAAAGGGCAATCAAGAATGGGCAATAAATGCTGACCCAGCCAGCAACACCCACATCCCATGAAATAATTTAAAAATTCTAAATTCTGCAGCTGTTTGCCATTTAAGTAATGCTCTTTTTTTAATTCTTCCTGCCAAAGTGAACTACTTCTTTTCCCACATTATACTCCATCTGCCAAATTTTTGCCCACTCACTCAGCCTATTTATATCCATCTGCAACCTCCTTATTTCTACTTCAAAACATGCATCCGCAAATGTAACTACCATGCTCATTGTTTTAAATTATAAAGGTTTGAGACCCCTATGGGACTTCATTTGTCACATCCTGCAATCTGAAAAAGACCCATTTATACATGCTCCCTGTTTTCTGCCAGCCAACCATTCTTCTATCGATACTCGCTACACGATGAGCTTTTATTTGGCGCAATAACTTCATCAAATGTCTTCTGGAAATACAAGTACTGTATATCCACAGGCTCCCCTATATCCATAATGCATGTTACCCCATAAAGAAACTGCAATAAATTGGTTAAACATGATTTCTCTTTCACAAAACCATGCTAACTCTTCTCTATTACCTTGAGTTTTTCTAAGTGCTCAGCTATAAACTCCTTAATGATCAATTCCTACAGCTTGGTATGGTTCCTGCTCTGCCCAAGACTGCAAGAAAATACAAAAGGTCGTGAATGTAGCCCAGTCCATCACGCAAACCAGCCTCCCATCTATTGACTCTGTCTGTACTTCCCGCTGCTTCGCAAAAGCAGCCAGCATAATTAAGGACCCCACGCACCCCGGACATTCTCTCTTCCACCTTCTTCCTTTGGGAAAAAGATACAAAAGTCTGAGGTCACGTACCAACCGACTCAAGAACAGCTTCTTCCCTGCTGCCATGAGACTTTTGAATGGACCTACCTCCCACTAAGTTGATCTTTCTCTACACGGTAGCTATGACTGTAACACTACATTCTGCACTCACTCGTTTCCTTCTCTATGAACGGTATGTTTTTGTCTGTATAGCGTGCAAGAAACAATACTTTTCACGATATGTTAATACATGTGACAATAATAAATCCAATCAAAATCAAATCAAAAACATTCCCCACCACAGAAGTCAGGCTAACCGGTTTCCTCTTTTCCGCCTCATTTCTTGAATAGAGGGGTCACATTTCCTATTTTCCAGTCTGTTGGAACCTTTCCAGAATCTAGAGAATTTTGGAAAATTAGCACCAACTTGTCTATTACCTCATTAGCCACTTCTTTTAAGACCCTAAGATGAAGGACCCAGAGACTTGTCAGCCCGCAACTCCATCTGTTTGCTCAGTTCTGCATCTCTAGTGATTATAATTCAGCATGTTCCTCTCTTCAACCTCATGATTTACATCTATTACTAGAATGTTTTTCTGTCTTTTACAGTATCTTTTATTGTGAACATAGAAACAAATTATCTGTTCGTTTCATCTGCTATTTCTTTATTATAGAAACATAGGGACCATTTTGATTTTAAGTGCTGAATCTGGGCGTAATTCGACTTGGAAACCTGTTCTCGGGCACTTAGCTTGAAAAAAAATCGCGAGTCTGAATTGCGCTGTGGGCGTGGCCTATCACACCCGAAACGCTGCTGCTTCGATTGGAGCTTTCAACTGCGCATGTGCAGTGAAAAAAAAATTTGGAAAATGCTCCCCTGTCACATCACTCGCGGGCCGCAAAAGGCGGCTAAAGTGGCCCAAGAGCGATGGCCCCCACAGACCCACCCCCACAACATAACTGTCCCCCTTATCCACCCACCCACCACCCCCCCCCCCCCCGCTACCCAGACTGATCCTGACCTCCTTCCCCCTCCACCAATTGCCCACAGAGTGGCAGGGAACCCCCCTGCCCCTGCCCCTCTCCCCCCACCAGAGATCCATCTGGCCCTCGTCCTCCCCACTCCTCCCCTCCCTCCACCAGAGAATGATCTGGCCCTCCTCCTCTCCCCCCCCCCCCCACCAGAGAACGATCTGGCCCGCCCTCCTCTCCCCCCCACCAGAGAATGATCGGGCTCCCTCTTCCCCCGCCCTCCACCAGAGAGCAATCTGGCCCTCCTCCTCCCCCCCACCCCCCAACAGAGGATGATCAGGCCTCCCTCCTCCTCCCCCTCCACCAGAGAATGATCTGGTCCTCCCTCTTCCCTACCCCACCAGAGAACGATCTGGCCTCCCTCCTCATCCACCCCCCCCCCCCCCCCCCACTCCCCAACCAGAGAACCATCTGGCCTCCCTTCTCCTCCCCCTCCACACCAAGAACCATCTGGCCTCCATTCCTCCCACCATCAGAGAATGATTGGGCTTCCCTCCTCTTCCCACCTCCCTCCTTCATCGCCCCCCCCCTCCCCACCCCCAACTGATCTGAGTTAGAGAGCCATTGGAAGCTCTCAACTTACCTTTTCAGAAGGTAGAGCGCCCGAAACAGGCCTTTGCTGAGCATGTCTGTTTCACGCTAAATCTGGACGGGCGAACGCGATGGTAAAGGATGAAATGCTGATAAGATTGGGCGTCCAGCTCATTAAGTCAATTTAAATGCATGCAAATACATTTAAATTGACATCGGACCCGTTTTGGGCGCGGTTCCGATCGCAGTCATTTTCGGGCCTTGGTAAAGTGGGCATCTGTGTGGACGCGGGCGCGGATCGCGTTATTCACCTCATGCCCGACTTTACCAAGTTTCCGCGATCGAAAACGGGAGCAAGGCAATGGCAAAATCGGGCCCATAGAACTTAGAAGCAGGAGTAGGCCATTCGGCCCTTCAAGCCTGCTCCGCCATTCATTATGTTCATGGCTGATCATCAAATTCAATATCCTGATCCCCCCTTCTCCCCATATCCCTTGATTCCTTTAGCCCCATTTTCTTCTTCACAGTCGTAATTCTTTTCTCCCATGTTGTAAATTATTTTTGTAGGATGCAACTTGCTCTTCTTCTTGAAGGCGCCCAGATTCTTCTTCTGAATATTCTTCTCAAGGAAGCTGGTTTAGCCCAACAAGCTTTTGCAGTGTGAGACATTTTTCCACAATTCTTGGATTGACTATCCTCCCTCCAACATCCACTTGCTGAGTACCCAGTTTGGCACATCTTTGACATGCTTGTTGCTGTTTTGACTTCTTATGTGCAGTTCCAAACTTGTGGATCTTCATTCCTGCACCAAATTGTGAAGCCTCTTTAGCAGCCCATTCCATTGATAATGCGATTTCTATTGCTGTCTTTAAAGTCAAGGCATGTTCAGTAAGCAATCTTCTTTGGATAGCCTCATTTTGGAGACCACAAACTAGATGATCTCAAAGAGAATCTTCTAATGACTCACCAAACACACAATGTTGTGTCAGCCGATTTAAGGTTGCCACAAACTGAGCAATGCTTTCACCTTCCACTTGATTCCTTCGGTTGAACTGAACTGAACTATTCCACATTGATAATTCCACATTTTCCATGTGCATAGATCCCTGAAAGTTGGCACCCAGGTTGGTAGGGTTGTTAAGAAGGCGTATGATGTGTTAGCTTTTGCGTACGATGTGTTAGCTTTTATTGGTAGAAGGATTGAGTTTCGGAACCATGATGTCATGTTGCAGCTGTACAAAACTCTGGTGCGGCCGCACTTGGAGTATTGCGTACAGTTCTGGTCGCCGCATTATAGGAAGGATGTGGAAGCATTGGAAAGGATGCAGAGGAGATTTACCAGGATGTTGCCTGGTATGGTGGGAAGGTCTTATGAGGAAAGGCTGAGGGACTTGAGGCTGTTTTCGTTAGAGAGAAGAAGGTTAAGAGGTGACTTAATAGAGGCATATAAGATGATCAAAGGATTAGATAGGGTGGACAGTGAGAGCCTTTTTCCTCGGATGGTGATGGCTCGCACGAGGGGACATAGCTTTAAATTGAGGGGTGATAGATATAGGACAGATGTCAGAGGTAGGTTCTTTACTCAGAGAGTAGTAAGGGCGTGGAATGCCCTACCTGCAACAGTAGTGGACTCGCCAACATTAAGGGCATTTAAATGATCATTGGATAAACATATGGATGATATTGGAATAGTATAGGTTAGATGGGCTTTAGATTGGTTTCACAGGTCGGCGCAACATCGAGGGCCGAAGGGCCTGTACTGCGTTGTAATGTTCTATAATTGACTTTGGGGGGTAATGCTCTTCAAGGATCTTTGTCAGGCCATCATAACTTTTGGCTCCTGGCTTTGCTGGATAAACCGTACTCTGGAACATATTGTAGGTTCTACTTCCGATTATACTGAGAAAAACTGGTATGGACAACTTGTTTTCAATTTAATTCACTTGTACAAGGTACTGCATAGGAACTCCATGATTAATTTTCCTCTTTGAAAGGATCCATTGATCCTCATTGATGCACCATTTCTCTCGCAGGCACTAGCGCCTTGAGACTCTTAAGTATATGTATTTTTTACTGTCTTCTCAGAACTCCACTTTTTACACTGCAGACCGTTGACTTGATGTTTTTTTAAAAGACCCAGCCATAAAGCAAAACATCCCTTATTCAAAAATATGCCAGATACTGCCTGGAATTTCACCCTTTACTGATCGGAAAAGTAACCCTCTTTTAAAACCACACAGAGCTTCTACCCTTTTTTAACTGTGTAGTGAGTCTCCTGCTCTGCCGCTGCACACTCCAACGTGTGCGAGGACTCTGCAGCTTTGAGGAGTCATAGAATCAACGACATGGAGACAGGCTCTTTGGCCCAAACTGGTCCAATCAAAATGCCCACCTAAGCTAACCCCATTTGCCTGCATTTGACCCATATATCCCTTTAAACCTTTCCTATCCATGTATCTGTCCAAATGTCTTTTAAATGTTGTCAATGTCCCTATAGAATCATATAGAGTCTACCCAATTATTTTCCCAGGAAGAAACTTTGACACTTCAATCATTAATCCTGTTGCTTATTTTCCCCAGACTTCTAATATTCAAAGTGCAAGGACCTACAATGATTTTTTACTTAGGATCTTTTCTCAATGTTTTCGATGAAACAAAATCCTGACTCATCGCCAATTTTCTTTTTGTAATCTCCTTGTGGTTGTGGGTTTTAACAAAAAGAAAAAGTTGTGGTTTGCACATTGAAAGTAGATTCAAACTAACAATAACAGATTTATTGAAGGAGTTGCTGTCTGTACAGAGTACAAACTGAAACTAAACAGGAGCCTGTGAAACATCTCAGTGACGTCACCTTCAAATCATGTAATTGGCTCTTAAAGCAATCATGCAACCCCTTAAATTTTAACATCCTCATACTCTAATTTCTTTCTCCTCATTAACCTTTTAGTCATTCTCTGACGTTCTTTATTTTCTGCGGGTGTATTAACTTCCCTTTGTCCTTCACTTTGGGGATCTGTGCCAGGTCCTCTGGACACTGTCCATAGGTGACCAGCTTCTTCTGCATTCCCTTGTGGCACTTCAGCTAGGTGAGGCATCTCGCAGCCTCTTTAAATCTGACTGACCTCCATTCAGCCTCCCTAACCCTCACCAACCCCGTCCACAAATTAGTAGTTTGTAGGTTAATTCATAGTGATCTGCTAAGGTGACTGCTTCTGTGGCTTTTGAAACTCTATTTTTACTCTTTCATGTTTTTACTCTTTCATGTTTTTTGAGGCTGTACAAGAAGCAGTTTTCAAACTCCTCAAACAAAATTACTTCTCTTCATGCTTCGTAAGAGTTGTCAGTTTGGAGCACTCACGTCCTCTGGTCATAGAATCATAGAATCCCTACAGCACAGAAGGAGGCCATTCGGCCCTTTGACTCTGCACTGACAACAATCCCACCCAGACCCTGTCCCTGTAATCCCACATATTTACCCTGCTAGTCACCCTGACACTAAGGGGCAATTTGCCATGGTCAATCCACCTAACCTGCACAACTTGGACTGTGGCAGGAAACCGGAGCACCCGGAGGAAACCCACGCAGACATGGGGAGGAAGTGCAAACTCCACACAGACAGTGACCCGAGGCTAGTATTGAACCCAGGTCCCTGGCACTGTGAGGCAGCAGTGCTAACCACTATGCCACCGTGCTGCCTGTAAATGGTCAAATGCAAGTTCTTAATTCTTTCAAATTTGAGAAAGGTTTGAGTGGGCTTTTTATGAAAACTCCTAAATGTCTAGCAGGATACTTCTGGCACTAATTCGTAGACATTCAGGATAGCATTTGTTGTTTGTTCATCATTTAAAGAGCTCTCTGCAGGGAACATGGAATAAACCTTGCAAACTTTTCCTGTCATTTGACCCGCATTAGGAGAGTCCAAATCTCTTCAGACCACTTCAACTTATCTGCCAGCTTCACAAAGAATCTTCTACATGGGTACTAACTAGGAATATTATAAGAAATCAAAATTTGTGTCTGAGCGAGAGTCATTTGAATTATCTGCAGCTTCTTTCTCCAATACGTAAACCAATTCAACCTGTCTCATTTAACTATCCTTTTGTGCTTGCAATGCCCTCTTAAACTTCTCCCCTCTGGAATTCTGTCTTTCTTTACTTTGGAATTCTCTCCTCCATTCCTCTCTTCCTGCCTGAAACTATAGCCTCTGTTCTTCCAAACAAATTTTGCTATGGTTAAACTGGTCTGTTTCAGGTTCTGAGTTGAGGGAGCACTTTTAATATCTCAGATCATGTTGCCCTTTTCCTCACGTTAAATGCCACATGGTCAGCTACTGTTTTTAAGCTGTTCAATAGTTAAGGTTGCCAACCTGCGCCAAGTTATATCCTCCGTTCTGCAAATGATTTCACATTAAAGTCAACCATTTCACTTTTTAGTGTTAACATACACAGAGGACTGCTGTAGTCCTCTTTCCTTAAAGAACAATTTAGGCGACTGAACTTTTCCCTTTTTGTTTGTTATGTACTCTTTTAATCTCAGATTCACCTTGTTAACACCAATTGATGCAGCTCTTAATTTTGGCACGGACAGGGATGATTGAGAGTTGAAACTCCAATTACCTCCCTTTGCTGCCCATTATCAGTGTGTTTTTGAAAAGGAAGATGTGTGTGTGTTTCTTAACCCCCGAGTGGGTGGTGAATTTGAATAACCAGCAGCAAGCTTTCATGGGTTTAAATAAAGGGGAATATTTACTCACCCTGAAAGTCTAATGCTACGTCACTCACTTGGCACACGCTTGCACACCCATACAACATATGCCATACACGCGCACACACAATACAGTTGAGAAGAATAGGGTTGTAAACAAAATAATAATTCCTAACTCATATGTTTGATTTGTCTTAGGAAAAAGTATGTATTGTAGGCACAGTCATGAAGTTATTTACAATCCTGGAGGGTAGTCTATGTGGATTCAATAGCTCTAGTCCTGTATCAAGATTATGACAGGATTCCCTCAAAGCGATGGATTTTAATAAAGTCGCTAAGTTAATGTAGTCTTATCAGAAGGATAGGTTTCTGTACTGGTGGACTTGAAAAGGAACAGGCTGGGAGACTTTATAATGTTGCAGTCTTAGTTTTAATTTGCTGTCTATGTTGCTGCAGTTTCTTCTGTGAGGTTTCCAGACTGACTGGTTTCTTCCTGGTTTTTGTGGTAATAAAATTCAATATCTAAGGACAGTTTTGATCAGGTGACCACATGATGACTACTCCTGTTGTCCACTCAGAATGATTTGAAGTTCAAAGTCATTGCCTGACAATGAGGGATGGATTGTGACCATTCACCTATGATTAACTGGTTTATGTGGCTCTCTTTTTTGTTAAGTATCTTAAGTAAGAGCTCAGAGAGATCTGGAGTCCATAGGGATTGAGTTTTGGGTAAATCCACACACAATATAATGTGTGAATTCCACAAGTTCATCTTGGTACGTTCATTTAAGGAGGCATTCTGCCTATCGTCATTCAATTAAGAACTTTCCAGTTACATCTGAGTCTATGCAGAAATTGGAGACATGGCCTGACAATTTACAGCTGCCTCATTTTAAAAATAAAAGGCAGTTCCGGAAAATTCTATACTGAATGCAGTCCATGTAGTATTGAATATGACATGCTTTACTAGGCATAACAAACTGTTTTTCTCCTCCTCTTCATCTTGAGTCTGACTGTCTATTATACCTTATCAAAAATAAAGCTAGAAAGACCACATTTAGCAGCTAATGAACCACAATTGTAATGGTTATTATTTCCAAATACATATCAGAAGCAGGGAAGTCATTGGTAAATTTCTATGTGTCAAACCAGTAGGTAATATATTTTTGGATTAGTTAACTTTCAGCCCAATTGTATTTGAATTAGATAATTTGTGTACAGCATAGTGAGAGTTCTTTAGCCAGAAGCACCGAGTGGATGATCCATCTCAGCCTCTTTTGAGGGCGCAGCATCATAAATGCCAGTCTTCAGCTAATTTGATTCACTCCACATGGCATCAAGAATTGGCTGAAGGCATTGGATACAGCAAAGGCTATGGACCCTGACAACATTCTGCAAATCTACTCAAAAATATGGAAAATTGCCCAAATAGATCTTGTCCACAAAAAGTAGGCCAGATCTCGTTATTTACTACCCATTAGTCCAGTCTTGTTCATCAGCAAAATGTTAAGGGGAGATATTAGATTCTCTATTGTTGGATAAGTTCCTTCACTGTTTGATCAAAATACTGGAGTTCCATCCCTAACAGTACTGTGGCTGTAATTACACTACAACAGGCAGTAAGGGCAGTTGTGCGTTGGCACTAAACACTGGCCTTGCCAGCGGTGCCCACAGATTATAAAAGAGGCGCATGGGAGATATTTTCATTTTGGCTTATCATTCCAAAGCTCTTGTTCCCCTAATTTTGTCTTTCCGTAAGCCCCTCTCCCCTAATCTTTGTTGACTGATCATTAAACTCCCTGCTTCGGACAAACTTTGTTGTTTATTTAAGGTAATTAATCTGTGGTCCCCCTTTCCTGCTGGTTCAGTTGAGATGGAAAGTACCATTCTCTCTAATCAAAGCATGAACAAAATCTGCTCTTCTGAATCTGGGACACATAAGGGTTCCCACTTTACATATGAAGAAAAGGTTAGGCTCTGCTTAATTGGTTGTAGTTTGTAATCAGTATAATAACTCTGAAGTTGTTATAAGACATCCCTTTGTCCCAGCTTACTAAGCTGATGGGATATCCAAGGCCCTTTCTTCTTGTCAATAAATAGCCTTCTGCTCTTTAAATAAACAGTTATTTCTTGTATTGTGTCTTTTACTGTACAGTGCAAGGATCACGCTATTGCTTAATCATGTGCATGTATTTTTTTTAAAACAAGGGGAGGAGAAATTCATGAATTTTTAAAGAGATTTAACTCTAATTAAATTTCTTCTATCTGATGGGATGTGAGCTAAAAGCTCAAGTATTAGTTTTCTACAAAAGGGATTAATACATCCCCCATTGTTAGGATTACAACATTGGAAGCAGAAAATACAGTGAAGGAAGAAGAAAGGCGCAAGTGTTGTAATCTATCATGATTATCATTTTAGATAATTTGTGTAACTTTTTTTTCTCTTGATTAAGCGGCTAATTTACAATATCAGGTTGGAACTATAATCAGGTACCAAACCATAAACTGAAAATTATGTCTGAGATATTATCAGTCAAATGCTTAAAGCATTCATGATAAATTACTTTGTCAACTATTTTAGTGTAGGTGCTAATCTGTTTCAATTAAATGTGTTAGCACCTCTGTTAAAATAGCAGACAGTGAAATTTGATATGAAAGGATTAAGCTAAAATAATATCACACAATGTAATTGCCAGTCTTACATAATTACTCGTTAAAGACAGTTGTTAGTGGTGTGAATCAGATGTGAAAATCCTTCAATTCTATATTAAGCAGCATTTATGTTTTCCAAACCTCAACTTTTTTATTGCAAGTAGAATATCAAAGTGATTGGAAGGCCATGTAAAACAAAGATTTAATCAATCAAGCGATTTACAGACATCCGACAAAGCATTTACCCATTCAATTGGGTCATTAGCAAAGGTAACATAAAGATCAGATGCATCCCTGGAGGGATTAAAGGAGTTTTGAAAGTTGAAGAGACACAAAATTCACATTACTGCTAAAGACCTGTTGAAGAAAAGCTAAGCACACACGACCTATCTGCCTCTCCGGGATTGTCGGATGCTTTGGAGCACTAAAAGAAAGTTGGTATAGAGAAAGAAATATAAACCATCTCCTAGGGTGGAATTCTTCCAGAAATCGGCAAAGCTTGACTTCAGGTGAAGTCAGCAACGGCAGCTTAGCGCCGTATTGTGTGGCACTTTATATTAAAAATGGCACGGGTTTCACCTTGGGTCGCTGGCGGGTGGTTCTGATTCGCCCACCCCACCATCACCTCAGTGCTTCAATAATCCGAATGCCCTCTTTAAGGGATGCCCTGCACACAGCACATTTTAAGTCAGAGGAAGCCGCTGGGAAGTCATGCTGCCAATGCTGGGAAGCACACTGTCCAGCGTTAGTCGCTGCCTTTTCCTTTCCTTCTCTTTTCTCCCTTCAACCCTTCATTGACGCCTGTGACCTGGGACCACAAGGCAGCCACGAAGAAGCTGCTTAAGCAGTCTTGCCTCACCCCTGAAGATGCAGAGCTGTTCTGCGAGCACTACCCCAGCTTCAGTGCACTCACTCCGAGCTCCCGGCAGAGTGCTGCTCACTCGGTGTACACCTTTTGAGTCCATGTGACAGCATTCTGACATCATGCCACCATGGGCATAAAATTTGACTTAGGAGGGGTGGGGGTGGGGGGGGGGGGGGAGCGGTGGAGGGCATGATTCAGGTGAATGGGCCTGATAATGATACACAAGTGTATTAGAATGACATTCCCGACGTTGCACGGTGGTAAATGTAGTGTCCCACATTTACACTGCCAAGGAACTCGTATTGGGCCTTCTCACGATATTTTCCAGTTGTGCCACCAAACATGCCTGCAGCGAATAGGAGCAGAAAATCTCAGCCCGAGTGTTCAATGTTTTCATTTCATGTTGCATTCAACAACAGCAACTTATATAGCACCTCAACATAACAGTGTGCCCCAAGTCACCTCAAAGGAGCATTATAAAATATAGTCAATTGACACCAAGCCACTTATGGAGATATTAGGTCAAGTGGCTCAGTGGTTAGCACTGCTGTCTCACAGCGCCAGGGATCCAGGTTCAATTCCGGCCTTGGGTCACTCTCCGTGTGGAGTTTGCACATTCTCCCTGTGTCTGCATGGGTTTCCTCCGGGTGCTCCAGTTTCCTCCCGCAATCCAAAGATGTACAGATTAAGTTGATTGGCCATGTTAAATTGCCCCTTAGTGTCAGGGGGGATAAGCAGGGTAAATATGAGAGGTTACGGGGATAGAGTCTGGGTGGGATTGTTGTCAGTGCAGACTTGATGGGCCAAATGGCCTCCTTCTACACTGTAGAGATTCTGATTCTTCTGTGAAAAACTTTCTCAGAGGTAGGTTTTAAGAAAATCATGATAAATGTGATCTGTGATATATTAACCCTTTCAATTTCGCTGTCTGCTACTTTTTTGCCACAAAAGGTGTACTACTTTAACAGAGGTGCTAACACATTTAACTGAAACAGATTAGTACCAACACTAAAAAAGGTGACAAAGGAATGCTTTAAGCATTTGGCTGATAATATTTCAGATGTAATTTTCAGCTTATGGTTTGTACATGATTATTGTTTCAACTTGAAATCATAAATCAGTTGCTTAAACAAGAAATAAAAGTTTGAAGTTTATTTATTAGGGCCCGATTTTACCATTTGGAGTCTAAGGGCCGGATCCGGGCGTAATGCAGATCTGAGCCCGGAATCCTCTTCGCAGCGCACCCATATGCTTTTTGCCAGCTCCAGTCCGATCCGCGCAGTGGGCGGGGCTCAGCGCTGCCGGAACGATCGGAGCTCTGAACTGTGCATGCGCAGTTCGAAAAAAAATCTGAAGCAGTGCGCCCGGGCGCGAAAGAAAAAAACAGCAGAGAGAGCAGAGAGGGAGGGAGGATGGACTTGGGAGAATCTTGCAAACTGAAAATAATGTAGCATTTTCTTTGTGCTGCCTAATTATCTATGGGAAAGGTAATTAAACTACAGTGTCCTAGTGAGCAATTAGTGACCTGTATAATACATTTGTGATCTGTAACTGGATTGTTGATGTCCCTGTAGCCATGAGCCATGAGGTGCTCAAATGTTCAGAGTCATGTGGTGAACTTGGAAGAATTGTCCCCGTGGTGGAACCTGGGTTGGAAATAAGATTCAAAGAGATTACTAAATCTGGGAAATCAACCATAGTGAAAAGAAGTTTGTATTGGCAACTCTTCTCTCACATTCCATGGCAGATGTGCCCCGACTTATGAATGTGATTTGCATGGGCAACGTTGGGCGCAGCTAATCTGCCTCTGGAGCAGCCTTGGATCCTTTCTTTCATCTTGTTTTCATCTGAACATTGCACAGAATTAGAGGAATTCCCTTTGGAAGATAATGTCAAAATTATAATCGCAGGAACTAAAAATCTGACAGTCAAAAATTTGGGAAAATATTTCAAAATATATAACCCCCCATCCATATTTTGAAATATTCTCCCAAATTTTTAATTACCTTTCCCATAGATAATTAGGCAGCACAAAGAAGATGCTACATTATTCTCAGTTTGCAAGATTCTTCCAAGTCCATCCTCCCCCCCCCAATTCCACCCCCCCCAACCAGAGATCCATCTGAGCCCGCCCCCCTCCTCCGGCAGACGCCAGCGGAAGGCCAGGAAGGTGCTGCAGGCTCTCGAAGGACTGCAGGTCGGAAGGATGGTGGAGAAAGACCAGCGATCGAGGTAGGTTGGGGGTGTGCTCTGCCAAGGGGGGCCTGCCTCCCAGGGGGGTCTGATCCTGGGAGGGGGAGGGTCTCCCAGGGGGCCTGTCTCCCAGGGGGGACTGATTCCGGGGGAGGGGGGGGTTCTGCCGGGGGGGCCTGCCTCCCAGGAGGGTCTGATCCGGGGAGGTGGGGTCTGCCAGGGTGGTTAGCGGGGGGGGGGTCTGCGAAGGATGGCCGAGGAGGATGGGCTTCGGAGGTTCCCCTGCAGAATAGAAATCCGCTTCGGATTTTTATTCTGCAGATCGCTTACAGCGCGGATCCGGAACGGACCAGAGTGGGATTTGGCGGTAGAGTTGGGCGCGCAGTTCATTAAGTCGATTTAAATGCTTGCTAATGCATTTAAATCGTCGGGCCACCCGATTTGGGCACAGACCGGACCCGCGCCCGAATCAGGTGTCGGTAAAGCTGCTCGGATTCGGGTACAGATCGCGTTAAAGGCCCGACGCCCGACTTTACCGTGATTTCGCGCCCGTTTTCGGGCGCAAAGTTTTGGTAAAATCGGGCCCTTAGTGTCACAAGTAGGTTTACATTAACACTGCAATGAAGGTACTGTGAAAATCCCCTAGTTGCCACGCTCCGGCGCCTGTTTGGGTACACTGAGGAGAATTTAGCATGGCCAATGCACCTAATCAGCACGTCTTTCACACTGTGGGAAGAAACCGCAATAACCGGAGGAAACCCACGCAGACATGGGGAGAACGTGCAGACTTAGTGACCTAAGTCTGGAATCGAACCCGGGTCCCTGGCGCTGTGAGACAGCAGTGCTAACCACCGTGCCACCGTGCCGCCATTTAACTAAACTGATGATCATGATCAATTGCAACATTTGTCTTGAAGGAAGGCAGCGAGGTAGAGAGGCCGAGAGGTGTAGGAAGGGAATTCAAGACTTTCAAGGCAAGGCAATTGAAGGTGCGGCCACTAAAAGAATGTTATGGATGTGGGAATGTGGGAAAAGCTGCAAATGTACAACAAAGGGAGAACCCTTGAGGAACCGTCCCATATTGGATCAGAAGTGAAATGTTTCATCTGTCTGTAACTACCATGCGATAGGCATCCTGTTCCTATGGCTTGACTGATTTCCTCAGTTTGAAGCTTGATACGACATGGGAAGGGGATACTTTCACAGGGTTGCTTATCATCGCTGTCACTGGATGGCCATATTCCCTCATTCATCTTAGTTATATTTTTTTATTACAGCGATCACTGAAGTCTTGGTGGGCTGCTATCCGAAATGTTTATTGGGAAAAGATATGATGAAAAATCTCACTTAAATATGGATAAGCAGTTTTATTTTTAAAATCACAGGGCACAATCTTGCATGCCATTCGCACTTCGTCCCCGCTGCAGGTAAGTCAGGGAATTTGGCGGCCAGCCAAACCTCCGGTCACTGCGTCAGGATGGGAAAATTGTTTAATACTGATGTGAATTTTCCTAACATGTTTCACATATGCTTGATTTTTGCAGGATTCCCTTGTGGCACTTTTTACTGATTACTATGTTGTGGAAGACTTCAGCAACTTGTCACTATTTAATTTTCTGACAGCTATAGAGAAATATGCATCAACAAACAGGGTAAGCTCCCCAAGAAAATGCTTGTTATAAATACTTACCTTTCAATAGGTCCAGCTAAAACACTTTGAAGTAGTTTAACTTGAGCATGTATCAAACTGTTCCTGCAGCTATTCTGTTTTTGGAAGGCTATGAAAGGATCTATAGACTGATAAAGTATCATCAGTCATTTTCTTTGTGCAAGACTCCTTTAAAAATATGCGTAACACATGTATGCAATTTGGGCTCTTTTAGCTGAATAATGCACATAAAGATTTTTAAAAATTTATTCAAGGGATGAGGGTGTCGCTGGCTGGGCCAGCATTTTATTGCGCATCCCAATTGCCCCTGAACTGAGTGGTTTGCTAGGCCATTTCAGAGGGCATTTAAGAGTCAAACCACATTGCTATGGGTCTGGAGTCACATGTAGGCCAAATCAGGTAAGGACGGCAGATTTCCTTCCCTAAAGAGCATTTGTGAACCAGATGGGTTTTTATGACAATCGATAATGGTTTCATGGTCATCATTGAGACTTTTAATTCCAGATTTTTAGTCAATTCAAATTTCACCATCTGCCGTGGCAGGATTTGAACGCGAGTCCCCTGGGTCTCTGGATGACTAGTCCAGTGACAATACCATTATTCATTGCTTCAAATGTATGGGTGTAAATAGCCACATTTTAATCAGTGGATATTTGTATATCCACTTCTCAGTTGGATAGGTTCCAAAGTAACTATCTACCCATCTATCAAAGTTTTCCATCTATCAGGTACCTATCACGCTGTGGTTGACACATCTGTTTTGGATACTAAAGCAAACTTAGAAATATGTTTTAAAAAGAATGAAAGCTGTTAGTTTTTGTTTTTTGTTTCTGGATCTGTGTGTGTGAGGAGTGGGGACTAGGGAGAAACTATACCATCCCACTGATCAGAAAGTTAACACGAATTAGCCTTGCAATGACCTGATGACAGGCCGATTTACAGCAATCAGATTTTTCAGCCTTCAAGGCAAAAGGTATATAGTTCCACATTATTAGCAGGATAATGCATTGTGTATTATATGGTATAACTGTCAAAGCATTACAAAATAATGGTTCATGCCTTTCTACTTGCCATGAGTGAATCTGTGAGTTGTACACAGATCTATTGAGTGACGGAGAGAAACCTTTTACGCCAGGTGCAGAAATAACATTGGAGCAGTTTCCTAAAAGAAGTTTTGTTGGACTCCCGCATTTCACTCCAATTTCTCAAGATTCATTATTTTTGATGCTTTGTACTTTAGTAATCTGCATATTTTAATCTATTCAATTTCTGTTCTTTGTGTTCATAGCTGATTGCCGTATTTGGCCATATTTTGTCTGGGAAGTTGGATGCTGTGGTGTTACGTTACATTGTTTTGATGGCCGAGCTGGTGAACTGTGTCTCCTGGCAATCTGTTAGTGATTTCCAGATGTTTGTCTCTACAGTTTACTCGTTACAGGTAAGCTACCAAATTAACTCAGAAGATTCTGCATGTGCAAAGCCAAAAAAAAGGTATTTTTAGCCTTGAATCACTCGCAGGATTTCCAAAATCGGTAACTTGATTGCAAAACTAACAACCAGCCAAATAAGCAGTACGATGTCTTCAAAGGATTCAGTGGAGATTAAATTCATGCAAAATTACTTGTTAAAAGCTGTATACTGTGTGGTGATAGTAATAGAATAGATTCTCCTGGGTTTAAAACAATGCTGTGCATAACAAAACACAGAGTTTTATACTCAGCAATTACCAGCTGAGCCCAATCTGGCAGAATTTCCCAAGGTTGATCCTAATTAAATATGCAGATAACTTCCTTGACCATTTTGAGGGAATGAGTTTGCAGTTCAACCTAAAGTCCCTGCAGACCATTTTCTCCCAGGCTTCCCTCTATACGACTTCAACTATGAAATATTGTGGTTGTGGCAATTAATACCACCCCCACCCCACTCCACCCCACCCAACACAAGATTGGTGGTAGCTGGTCACAGAGTGTGGGTAACGACATACACCAGCTTTTGGGGACATTAAATAAGTATGGCCATCTGTTGTTGTTCTGAGGGACTTAAATGTGGTAGTTGTGGGTCTGGACTTAGAGACACTGCAGGAGGCTAGATTCTTGGTAAATGCTACCTTTTATCAAACATTATACTAACTATGAGCTGGGTTTTATGTACCCCGCTGGGCATGCTTTTGACAGGAGGACACACAAAATGGGCAGGTGCCCATCCCACCACTTTCCTGCCAACCCCCTGAGCTCACCTCCATAACATGCTAGATGGACAGGTGTTGAAATCAGCAGCCCGCTCCACTGTGTTTAAAAGAATAAATAAAGGTCAACTGAGTTTGTTAACAAGCCAATTGACCCCAATAGTACGCTGCCCAAGCCACAATGGGGTTGATATGGGTGGGCAGGTAGAGTGGACAGGCCGTCCCTCTAGGAAGTATCCCCTTCCCTCCTGCTTGCCTATCTGCAAAATCCACCACTTACCCCTAAACCTCCTCCCTAAACTGGCCAAATCCACCCGCCCAATTTCCCAGACTTATCTCACTCTGGGACCTTTTGGACCATCTTCTTGGGACTCATTGTGGTCCTGACAGTGCTCACTATTGAGCTCTTGGTGCTGACAGGAATGCTAGAGCTGTCAGCCAATCCGATTGGCTGGCAGTTCCCAAGGGAGGAACATCCTACCTAGTGACTTTAGCCAATTTAGCCCACCTACAGTGCATTATTTCTGCGGAGTAGATCTATAGAGTTTGTCACTGATCAGCGACAGAAGGGTGTGACAGCAAGTCAGGCAGGTAAGAGGATTCAGCAAGTAGTGATGGAGGAGCCTCAGCACCTCTATTTGTCCAACAGATACAAGGTGTTTGCTACCTGCCTGGATGAAGAGAAGGATTGAAAGGTGGATGAGCAGACTGGCCATGGCACCATGGTGAAGGATGTCATTCAATTGGGTGGAGCAAAGAGGAATGTGGTAGCATTAAAGAGTCAGCATAGTCATGGGAATAGATACTGTTCTCTGCAGCCACAACTGGGTGCTCCCAAGATTGTGTTGCCTGCCCAGTGCCATGGTTAAGGACATCTTCTTACAACTGGAGAGGAACTTGGAGTGGAAGGGGGAGAATCCAGTTGTCATGACCCAACAACCTAGGTAGAACCAGGAATGATGTTCTGCTAAGAGAATTTGAGAAGTTAGGGGCCAATTTAAAGCGCAGAACACCAATGGTTGTTACCTGAGCCATGCACCAATAGGCATAGGGTGAAGCAGCTTAGAGATATAAACACATGGCTCAAAGAATGGTGTGGGGGAAAAAGGGATTTTGATTCATGAGGCAGTGACTTCAGTAACCAGGGAGGAGTGGGGCCGGCATAGTGGCACAGTGGTTAGCACTGCTGCCTCACAGCACCAGGGACCCAGGTTTGATTCCCGACTTGGATCACTGTCTGTGTGGAGCCTGCACGTTCTCCCTGTGTCTGCGTGAGTTTCCTCCCACAGTCTGAAAGACGTGCTGGTTAAGTGTATTGGCCACGCTAAATTCTCCCTCAGTGTTACTGAACAGGCGTCGGAGTGTGGCGACTAGGGGATTTTCACAGTAACTTAATTGTAGTGTTAATGTAAGCCTACTTGTGACACTAATAAGCAAACTTTCAAAAAGGAGTGAGCTATTCCATTGTGATGAGACACACTTGAAATGGAGGTGAGACCAGTATCCTGGTCAATCATATAACTAAGGTTGGGGACAGGACTTTAAACTAACAGAGGTGGAGCAGGGTTGACTGAGATTTAGAAATCCAAAGGGAAAGGTTGAGGCAATAGAGGAGTATAGAAATGTGGGTAAAGGCAAGCAGCCTGGGGCAGAAAGGGACAGGGTATTTATCAAAAATTGTACATGAACGAATAAGGCTGGGAATAGAACTAAAAAAAAAAGAAAATCTTTATCTGAATATACAAAGCATCTGCAATAAGATTGATGAAGTAATAACACAAATTGAGATAAATGATTAAGATCTAAGCACCATTGCAGAAACATTGTTGCAAGGTAATCAAGGTTGGGAAATAAATATGCCAAAGTGCACAATATTTCAGAAAGTCAGATGAAATGGCAAAGGAGAAGAGGTATTCCTGATATTAAACGATGATGTAAGGATTTTAGAGAGACGGGATCTGGCCTCAGAAGATCATGAAGTAGAATGAGTATGGGTAGAAATTAGGAATGGCAAAAGTCAGAAAACACTGGTGGGAGTCATTTACAGGTCCCCTAACACTAGCGTATTAAACAAGAAATCATTGGCATCTGTAACAAAGACAATTGTAAGGGACTTTAATCTTCAGATAGACAGGGACAATCAAGTTGACAAGAGTGGTCTAGACTATGAGTTTGTGGAATATTTTCATGACAGTTTCTTGGACCAGTGCATCTTGGAACCAAGTAGTGATGAACTTATCTTAGATGTTGTATTGTAGAATGAAGCAGGATTAATTAGTAATGTCTTGGTTAAAGATCCACGGGGAAATAATTATCATAATACGATCAAATTCCAGGTTAAATTTGAAAGTGACATGCTCCAATCACAAACAAGAATCTTAAACTTAAACAAAGCCAATTATACAGGTATGAGGGGAGAAATAAATGCATAGCTTAAAGAGTGGTGTGGGGAGAAGAGGTTTTGATGCATGGGGGAGAACAGCTAAAGTTAATCTTGGTCCATTAGAATCAGAGACAGGAGAAATTAACATGGGGAATAGCAGAGGCACTGAACAAACATTTTGAGTGGGATTTTCTGGCCGCGCTCACCCTGAAAATGGAAAAGCCCTCCTGAGGTCAATGGACCTTTCCATGGTCCGTCCCTCGGCCACTACGATTCCCATGGTGGGCGCAATGGGAAAATCCGCCCCTTTGTGTCTGTGTTCATAGTAGCAGACACAAGTTTCATTCCAGAAATAGATGGTATAGTAGGGGCTAAAAAGAATGAGGAAATCAACAGAAAATTGGAGAAATTTAAGAGACTAAAGCCTGATGATCCACACCCTAGAGTTTTAAAAATAGATAGCTGCTGTTAAGAACCCAACTGATGTTAAATGCAAGGGTATTCCAAGTCTCAGAAGGGAAATTTGAAATGCTGGTTCCCAACTGTGTTTTTTGTTAATATGCGAGGAAAGATATGAAGACCAATGAGGTAGGTTTTGGCCTTGTAATAATTAAACAAAATAAATGTTTATTCAACATTAAAACAAACAAGAAAGGCAACAAAACACATATACCTAACTACAATAATGGCTACACACAAATATCATTACATTGATCCAGTTCCAAATCCCTCTATTTTCCTAAACCCAAGCTAAACCTCCCCAAAAAACATCCCATAGGTTTAAAAACTATAAGCAAAATCTAGCCATAGTTACCAACTGAGCACTTGTATCTCTTTAGGGAATTCTTCTGGATTAGAATAAAAATAACTGACGGTTTAGACATTGACTTTTTTGCAGTGAGCACAACTTCCTGCTGTGTGTGGCTGTGATCTTGAACCCAGCTCTGCTCTGCTCAGCTCACCTCCCCATATATGATGAGCCCTGCCATTGATGTATTGCTTTATGTTTTGATCTTTCCTTATCTGGTCTACTTGTCTTAGAGGTCCCTCTTAATGACATTTTTTACATGAGCTCACCCTTTCAGAATGAAATTCACATTCACTTTCTCTTTTGAAGTTTTACCATCTGTGCTTTAACTCCTGAAATTATATGCCCTCTTGTTGTCCCTATGTCTTGGGTAAATATCTGTTTACAATGTTACGAGGCTATTCCGCATATCAAAAACCTCTGTCAATCTGTCTTCCTAACCAATTCCAATTCAAATATAGTGTGCTCTCTTTTAATCATACATTCCCAGAACACATTCCTAATTATTTGACTCCTTAATTTGCATTTTATCACAACTTCTCGACACTGCAGCGATAGTGAATATGCTAGCTATGATTTTTTAGAATTTATCGGATTTGGGAATGGACGCATCATATTGGGAGTTGGGAAATGTTATTCTGCTTTTCAAGAAAGGAAGGAGGGAAAAAACAGGGAATTACAGGCCAGTTGGCCTAATAGCAGTTGTTGGAAAAATGCTGGAACCTATTAGTAAGGAAATGTTAAAAAGCTCATATACGGAGGGCTTGTCCGTAGGAGATGGCTTCTTTAACGTGTTTAGGGTGGAAGCTGGAGAAGTGGAGCATCGTGAGGTTATCCGCGGGTTTGCGGTAGAGTGAAGTCAAGAATGCAACCGATTAATCGGTTGCATTCTTGGACACACGCATCTCCATCAAGGACGGTCACCTCAGCACTTCACTGTACCGCAAGCCCATGGATAACCTCACGATGCTCCACTTCTCCAGCTTCCACCCTAAACACGTTAAAGAAGCCATCCCCTACGGACAAGCCTCCATATACACAGGATCTGCTCAGATGAGGAGGATCGCAACAGACACCTCCAGACGCTGAAAGATGCCCTCATAAGAACAGGATATGGTGCTCGACTCATCAATCGACAGTTCCGACGCGCTACAGTGAAAAACCGCAACCGACCTCCTCAGAAGACAAACACGGGACACGGCGGACATAGTACCCTTCGTCGTCCAGTACTTCCCCGGTGCGGAGAAGCTACGACATCTTCTCCGGAGCCTTCAACGTGTCATTGATGAAGACGAACATCTCGCCAAGGCCATCCCCACACCCCCACTCCTTGCCTTCAAACAACCGCACAACCTCAAACAGACCATTGTCCACAGCAAATTACCCAGCCTTCAGGAGAACAGTGACCACGACACCACACAACCCTGCCACAGCAACCTCTGCAAGATGTGCCGGATCATCGACACGGATGCCATCATGTGAGAACACCATCCACCAGGTACACGGTACATACTCTAGCAACTCGGCCAACGTTGTCGACCTGATACGCTGCAGGAAAGGATGACCCGAGGCATGGTACATTGGGGAGACCATGCAGACGCTACGACAATGGATGGATGAACACTGCTCGACAATCACCAGGCAAGAGTGTTCTCTTCCTGTTGGGGAACACTTCAGGGGTCACAGGCATTCAGCCTCTGATCTTCAGGTAAGCGTTCTCCAAGGCGGCCTTCACAACATACGACAATGCAGAGTCGCTGAGCAGAGACTCAGAGCCAAGTTCCACCCACACGAGGTCAGCCTCAACCGGGACCTTGGGTTCATGTCACACTATCTGTAACCCCCACGACTTGCCTGGGCTTGCAAAATCTTACTAACTGTCCCGGCTGGAGACAATACACATCTCTTTAACCTGTGCTCAACCCTCTCTCCACTCACATTGTCTGTACCTTTAAAACTTGATTACCTGGAAAGACTCGCATTCCAACCATTATTTTGTAAATTGAGTTTGTGTCTTTATATGCCCTGTTTGTGAACAAAACTTCCACTTACCTGACGAAGGAGCAGTGCACCGATAGCTACTGGCTTTTGCTACCAAATAAACCTGTTGGACTTTAACCTGGTGTTGTGAGACTTCTTACTGATTTCAAATAACATAGTAGAACTTAGAAAAATTCCAATCACAAGGGATCAAGTATTAGAGAAACTTAAAGGACTAAAGGCAGACATGTCGCCAGGACCGGAGGAACTGCACATTAGGGTTTTAATGGAAATGGCTGCAGAGATAATGGATCCATTGGTTGAAATTTTTACCATCTCGCAAAATTCCAGGAGGTACCAGAAGATTGGAAAACAGCCAGTGCGATGACTTGTTCAAAAAGGGAGAAAGGCAGAAGGCAGGGAACTATAAGCCAGTTAGTTTAAAATCTATTATTGGCAAGATACTGGAGTCAATAATCAAAGAGGAAATAGCTAATCATTTAGGAAAACTGAATATAATCAAACCTAGTCAACATGGTTTTATGAAAGGTAAATCATGTTTGACAAACTTGTTCGAATTCTTTGAGGAAGTGACACAGTGAGAGTAGATAGAGGGGAACCTGTGGATGTAGTGTATTTAGATTTCCAACAGGCATTTGACAAGGTGCTGCATAAGAGGCTCGTGCATAAAGTAAAAGCCCATGAAATTGGAGGAAGTGTGGTAGCATGAATTGAAAACTGGCTGTCAGATAGAAAACAGAGAGTTAGAATAAATGGGTCCTTTTCAGAGTGGAAAGATATGACTAGTGGAGAACCGGAGGGATCAGTTCATGGCCTGCCATTGTTCACTATTTACATTAATGACTTGGCAGAAGAAACAGAATGTCAGGTTTCCAAATTTTCGGATGCTACAAAGATAGCTGGAAGGGCATGTTGTGTTGAGGATATTGTGATTCTGCAACGGGATGTAGATAGATTGGATGACTGGGCAAAAACCTGGAAAATGGAGTTTAATGCGGGGAAGTGTGAGGTCATGCATTTTGTTAGGAAGAATCATAAGGCAGATTATTATCTGAATGGAGAAAGACGGTAGGTGATAGGTGACTGAAGTACAGAGTGATCTAGGTGTTCTAGTGTATGAATCACCACAAGCTCGCAGACAGGTCCAACATGTAGTTAAGAAGGTAAATGGCATTTTGACCTTTATTGCAAAAAGGTTGGAGTTTAAAAATAGGAAGGTTTTGTTGAAATTATACCTGGTGTTGGTGAGGCCTTACCTGAAATACTACGTATAGTTTTGGCCTCCTTCCTTAAAAAAGATTTAGTAACATTGAAGGCAGTCCAAAAGAGATTCACCAGTCTAATTCCTGGGATGAGAGGGTTGTCCTATAAAGAGAGACTAAATGCTCTGGGTCTGTATTCCTTGGAGTTTAGAAGAGTGAGCGGTGACATATATTCAAACATATAAGATCCTGAGGGGGCTTGACAGGGTAGATGGTGAGATGTTTTCACTACTGGGAGAATCTCAAACAGGGGGACATAGCTACAAGATAAAGAGCCGGTCATTTAAAACTGAGGTGCGTAGTAGTTTCTTCTCACAGAGGGCGGTGAATCTCTGGAATTCTCTGCTCCAAAGCGTGGTGGAAGCTGGATCATTAGAAGTATTTGAAGTAGAGGTGGATAAATATTTGGTAGATCGAAGAAGAGAGGGCTATGGGGAAATGGCACAGAAAAGGAATTGAGGCCTAGATCAGCCATGATTGTATTGAATGGTGGGGCAGGCTTGAAGGGCCTGGTGGCCAACTCCTACTTCTATTTCTTGTGTTCTTGCTTTGTGTTCTTGTGTTCACAATGCACTTAGAAAAGCATAGTACGAGTAGAACAAGTCAACATGGTTTTACCAAAGGAAAACCATGTTTAACAAATTTATTTTGAGGATGCAAGTTAGGAAGGCAGATGATACGTTGATCTTTATTGCAAGGTGTACAGGAATAAAGAGCACATTGCTAGAATTGTACAGCAAATGTTCATTGAGGTTAGTCCTTGGGATGAGTGGGTTGTCCTATGATGAGAAGCTGAGCAAATTCAATTTATTTTCTCTGGAGTTTAGAACGAGCCTGTCCCATTGAAACCTACAAGATTCCGAAGGGGCTTCATGGGGTGAATGCTGAGAGATTGATTCAGCTGGTTGGAGAATCTAAAATGTGGGGACATTGTTACAACTGAAATGAGGGGACGTTATTTCACTCGAAGGGTTGTGAATCTTTGTAATTCTCTACCCCAGAAGGTTGTGGACACACCATCACTGAATACATTTAAGGTTGGGCTGACATATTTTTGGGGTCTCAGGGAATCAAGGGAACATGAGGGATGGGAAGGGAAGTGGTGTTAAAGCCCAAGATCAGCCATGATATTAAATAGTAGAGCAGGCTCGAAGGACTATAATGGTCGACTCTCCTATTATGTGGGGTGGGCTTGCATGAAGAAAGTCAGCTTCCAGCCGACTTTCCTTCAGGAGGTCAGGGGAGGAGGTGCCCCATAAAAGTTAGCCTCATGTTTCAGCATGAGGCCCTACATATCTCTTGATCTGTTGTCATGTGATTTTATGTTATTGATGATGTAGACTATATATTTACATATTTAACATTAACCCAGGCCACACTTTTACATAGGATTGCATAGAATATACAGCACATTCAGCCCAACTAGTCCATGCCAGCATTCATGCTCATTTTGAGCCTTATCCTACCCTGCCTCATTTGTACATTGTAACTTTTCTTTTCCTTTTATTCCTTTCTACATCATAGGCTTATCTAATTTCTCCTTAAATGTATCTATACTATTCACCTCAACTAATCCCTAGGATAACAATTCTCACATTCTCACCTCTGTGTGGAAATAAATTCCTTCTGAATTCCCGAATTTGTTTTTTGGTGAATGGCTTAATGGCCTCTTTATCACAATTGGAAATATCTCTGTTAAGGGTCATTGTGGTGGACCTCAGTTGTGCCTTTGTCCTATATGGACCACCGTTGTGTGTGTTTGTCATACCTGGACACATCCCCTTCCAGTTTGGTTCCTCCCCTCAGCACCTAGTATAAAGGTGGCTGTCTCCTCCCCCTTGTTCAGTCCAGGTCGGTTAATTGTTGGGATCTGCTCCTGATTCTGTTGTGAATAAAAGCCTACACTTATATTGGCATACCGGTAGTCTTTTGCCTTATTGATAGCGCATCAATTTTATTCACAACAGTTACTAGTATGGAGCAGTTTCTAAAACCCGACAAGTTAGCATTAGACCCTCAAGAGGTTGGAGCCTCTGATAAATTTGATCATTGGTTGGACTGCTTCGAAGCATTCGTCGACACCGCTACGGCCATCGACACCGACGCTGCTAAACTCCACGTGCTCCGCGCCCGGGTAAGCGAAACTGTCTATGGAATCTTCCGGGACGCTGCTACTTACGCGGACGCTATCGAACTCCTAAAAGGGCAGTTCCGAAAGAGCCCTAACGTGGTTTACGCCAGACACCTCCTAACTACCCGCAAACAGCAGCCAGGAGAATCGTGCGCCCAATTTCTGCGCGCCCTGCGAGTCCTCGCCCGAGCATGCGACTGTAAGGCTGTTTCAGCAGCTCAGAACACGGAGGATCTGATCCGCGACGCCTACGTTGCGGGCATTGAGTCTACATACATCCAGCAGCGTCTGCTGGAACAAGATGATCTAGACCTCCGGAAAACGGCCACGATGGCTGAAACGTTAGAAGCAGCCTCCCATAATCTCGGGTCTTACCTTGGATCCCGTTCCACCGACGGCTCCACTGCGACGGCTGCTCCAGCAGGGCCCAAATGTTACTTTTGTGGCCTCCCTAAGCACCCTCGGCGTCACTGCCCGGCAAAGGACGCGATTTGCTCCGGATGCGGTAAGCTAGGCCACTTTGTTAAAGTCTGCAGAGCAAAGCCGCTTCTGAAGACTCGTGGAGCCATGTGTGCTCCGAGGGCGCGGCCATCTTTGATGCAGGCGGCGGCTGCACGCGAATCGCCATCTTGGATGCGGTCACCGGAAGTGTGGGAATCGCCATCTTTGATGCGGTCACCGGAAGTGCGGGAGTCGCCATCTTTGAGACTGACATCAAGGCAAGCTGAGCAGGAAGCTTCATCCGTGACGTCATCAGACGGCGACGAAGATGGATTCTTCTTTAATTCAACAGTGGCATCGATTTGCCTGGACCAGTCGCAGCCACATCAACTCTCCAAGTCCATAATGGAGATCAAGGTAAATGGTTATGCAGAAAACTGCCTGTTTGACTGTGGGAGCACGGAAAGTTTTATACACCCTCGCACAGTGCGTCAATATGCCCTTCCCGTGCGACCCTGGAGCCAGACCATCTCCATGGCCTCGAATTCTCACTCAGTGGAGGTCCTCGGGTGCTGCTTGGTGACGCTGACGGTACAGGGCACAGTCTACGAGTGTTTTCGGCTCCTCGTGCTGCCGCGACTCTGCACAGCTGTACTGCTGGGGTTAGATTTCCTCAGCCATCATAGAAGCGTCATCCTGCAGTATGATGGCCCTTATCCCCCGCTCTCCGTCTGCAAGGCGCCGTCACGGCAGCGCCCCTCGCGCACCACCTGCAGTCTCTCGACCCTCAAGATCACCCCCCCCCCGTTATTTGATAACCTCACCCCGGATTGTAGGCCTATAGCCACCAAGAGTAGGCGCTATAGTGCGGATGACCGGGCCTTCATTCGGTCCGAGGTACAACGTTTGCTCCAGGAAGGGATTATCCAGGCCAGCACCAGCCCCTGGAGGGCGCAAGTGGTCGTAGTTAAATCGGGGGAGAAACACCGCATGGTGATTGACTACAGCCAGACCATAAACAGGTATACCCAACTAGATGCATATCCTCTTCCCCGTATCGCGGACATAGTCAACCACATCGCGCACTATAGGGTTTTTTCAACGATCGATTTGAAATCGGCTTACCACCAGCTCCCTATCCGCTCGGAGGATCGCCCATACACTGCCTTTGAGGCGGATGGCCGCCTCTACCAGTTCCTCCGAGTCCCCTTTGGTGTCACCAATGGGGTCTCAGTCTTCCAACGGGCCATGGATCAAATGGTGGACCAGCACGGACTACGGGCCACTTTCCCGTATCTGGATAACGTCACCATCTGCGGCCATGACCTGCAGGACCATGATGCCAACCTACAAAAATTCCTTCGTACGGCCACTCTCCTGAACCTCACATACAATGAGGCGAAGTGTGTTTTCCGGACACGCCGCCTCACCATCCTTGGGTACGTGATAGAAAATGGTGTCCTTGGCCCCGACCCAGCCCGTATGCGTCCCCTTATGCAGCTTCCCCTCCCTACTACCCTCAAAGCACTGAGGAGATGCCTGGGCTTCTTCTCCTATTATGCCCAGTGGGTTCCCCGTTACGCAGATAAAGCCCGTCCGCTCCTAAAATCGACCTCTTTTCCCCTGGCGGAGGAGGCCTGTCGGGCCTTCGATGACATCAAAGCGGACATCGCGAAGGCCGCGATGCACGCTGTGGACGAATCCATCCCATTCCAAGTGGAAAGTGATGCGTCTGACTTTGCCCTAGCTGCCACCCTTAACCAGAGGGGCCGT
Organism: Mustelus asterias; assembly: GCF_964213995.1. Lineage (NCBI taxonomy): Eukaryota > Metazoa > Chordata > Chondrichthyes > Carcharhiniformes > Triakidae > Mustelus > Mustelus asterias. Next base: position 19,806,077 of record NC_135811.1, on the reverse strand, counting down.
CCGGTGGCCTTCTTTTCCCGGACCTTACAAGGCCCTGAGATTCGACACTCCTCGGTCGAGAAGGAGGCCCAGGCCATCGTGGAAGCCGTCCGGCACTGGCACCATTATCTCGCGGGCCAACGATTCACCTTAATTACGGACCAGCGGTCAGTTGCCTTCCTGTTTAACACCAGGCAAAAGGGCAAGATTAAGAATGACAAGATCTTGCGGTGGAGGATTGAGCTCTCCACCTACAGATATGACATCATGTACCGGCCTGGGAAGCTCAATGAGCCCCCAGACGCCCTGTCCCGTGGATCATGTGCCAGTGCCCAACTAGACCAGCTACAGTCCCTCCATAACGACCTCTGTCACCCGGGTGTCACCAGATTTTTCCATTTTGTCAAGTCCCGTAACCTGCCCTTCTCCCTTGAGGAAGTCCGGACGATTACCAGGCAATGCAGGGTCTGCGCTGAGTGCAAACCGCAGTTCTACCGGCCAGGTAGGGCGCACCTTGTAAAGGCCACTCGCGCGTTCGAGCGCCTTAGCGTTGATTTTAAAGGCCCCCTCCCCTCCTCTAACCGCAATGTTTATTTCCTGAATATCATTGACGAATACTCACGTTTCCCTTTTGCCTTCCCCTGCTCGGACATGACCACGGCTACAGTGATTCGGACCCTGAACAAGCTCTTCACCCTGTTCGGCTTCCCAGCCTATATTCATAGCGACCGTGGGTCCTCTTTCATGAGTGACGAGCTGAGGCAGTACCTGCTCGCCAAAGGCGTTGCCTCCAGCCGCACCACTAGCTATAACCCCAGGGGCAATGGTCAAGTAGAGCGGGAGAACGCAACCGTCTGGAAGGCCGTTCTATTAGCGTTACGGTCTAGGGGCCTTCCAGTCAGCCGTTGGCAAGACGTCCTTCCGGACGCATTCCATTCCATTAGGTCACTCTTGTGCACAGCGACCAATACGACCCCTCACGAGCGGAAGTTTTCATTTCCCAGGAAGTCCTCCTCGGGTACTTCGCTCCCGGATTGGCTGATGTCCCCGGGACCCGTCCTGCTTCGGAAGCATGTCCGGACCCATAAGGCAGATCCCTTGGTCGAGGAGGTCCAATTGCTCCATGCTAATCCCCAATATGCTTATGTAGCGTACCCTGATGGGCGGGAGGACACGGTTTCTGTCCGTGACTTGGCACCAGCGGGTGCCCCGGAGGTCATCACGTCCTTCCGCCCCACGGTCCCTGGTGTCGTCCATTCGGAGACTGCTACGCCTCTTCCTCCCTCAGTCCCTGTCCCCAATGTAGTGTGCCCAGAGCCTGTTGCAGCCCCCCACCCCCCAGCTCCGGTTCCCACTATTCCCCATACGCCACCAGGGCCACTGCTCATTCCTCTCGCCCCTATGTACAGCTCGCTTGAGTCGCCGGAGCCGTCGCCACGCAGTACCCGACGACTGGACGGGACGACGGATCGGTCCGCTTCACACCACCCAGCGCCTTCTCTCGACGCTCACTGTACGGAGCCTGGGCCGACATCGCTCCCTGCTCGGACGACTCTGCGACCTGCACTACGACGATCGCGACGACGGATCAAGCCACCGGTTCGTCTGGACTTGTGATATTGTTTCCGCTTCACCCCCGTGTTGTTTTTTTAAAAGGAAGGGGTGAATGTGGTGGACCTCAGTTGTGCCTTTGTCCTATATGGACCACCGTTGTGTGTGTTTGTCATACCTGGACACATCCCCTTCCAGTTTGGTTCCTCCCCTCAGCACCTAGTATAAAGGTGGCTGTCTCCTCCCCCTTGTTCAGTCCAGGTCGGTTAATTGTTGGGATCTGCTCCTGATTCTGTTGTGAATAAAAGCCTACACTTATATTGGCATATCGGTAGTCTTTCGCCTTATTGATAGCGCATCAGTCATCCAGACTCAAAACATTGGTTCTGTTCTCTCTCCACAGATGCTTTCGGACCTGCTGAGATTTTCCAGTATTTTCTGTTTTTGTTTCAGATTCCAGCATCCGCAGTAATTTACTTTTGTGGAAATCTCACACTAACTACTGTATCAAAATCTTGCATAGTGTTGAAGGTGTTAAATACTCATCCCTCAGCATCCAACCTTTTCATATTTTCCTGATAGGTATAACCTCAAATTTCTGGCATCATCCTTTTAAATCCAATGCTTCCATATCCTTTTTATAACATGATTAGAGTTGTGTACAATACTACAGTGTGTTCTAATCAATGTTCACTACAAGTTCAACATAATTTTTGAAGTTTTCAATTGTACCCTCCTAGAAATAAATCACAGAGCTTAACTTCATCTTCTTTAACCTGTATTGCCATGTTCAGTGATGTGTATTTGTCTTCCTAGATCCGTTGCTTTTATATTCTTACTTTCCTAGTAATGTGACTTGTTTATTACCAAAATGTGGAATACTTCACAATTACCAGTGTTGAAATTCATTTGCTCATTCTGCAGATTTATTGATGTCTTCTTGTAAGTTTTTGCAGTCCTATTCAGCATTAACTATGGCACCCAACGTAGGGCATAATCTTACCAAAAAATGGCAAAGTGTCAGGATCTGACAGAAAATGGCATTCTCATGTTAGGTTTTCTCTCCAGATCTTATGGCACTTTGTCAAGAAAAAGCCGGGGGGTGGGGGGGGGTTGTTTCATGCCATTGGCACCCCGAGCAGAACCAAAAATAGCTTTCCCCCTGCCTTCCGCCCACCCCACCCCCCCACCCCACCCCCCCACCCCACCCCCCCACCCCCCCCCCCCCCCCCCCCCCCACCACAGTGGTATCAGTAGATTGTTAGCTAGCTTTTCACAGGACCTCATTTTAATTACTTTTAGTGGATATCATGCAATGTGAGGTCAGGCCACTGTTAGCTTATTGGTTGGTTCTAGCTGTTGTTAGGTTAATTCCATTGGTCTTTAATTACATCTTTCAATGCCCCTTACTTCCTAATCTTGGTCAGATTGTAAACAAATGAGCCTTATTCTTGAGCCAGACCTTGGGAAACCATGATGTCCGGTGGCTTATCAAAAGTTAGAAAGGTTCCTTTGTCTGGACAGATTCTGCTCGCTCTGCTATTGTTTTTCTGAAACAATTAAGCTTATACAGAATTTTAATTTATAACCGAGTGTTCTTTTTCTTTACTCTTTCATGGCTTGTGGCCGTTGCTGGCAAGTTCAGCATTTGTTGCCTATCCCTAATTACCCTTGAACATAGTGACTTGCTTGGCCATTTCAGAGGGCAGTTAAGAGCCAACCACATTGCTGTGGGTCTAGAATTATATGTCGGCCAGACCAAGTAAAGATTACAGATTTCCTGCCTTAAAACTCATGAGTAAACCAAATGATTGTTTATAACAATTGATGATCATTTTCATGGTCACCATTACTGAGACTAGCTTTATATTCCAGATTTTAAAAATTTATTGAATGTAATTCCACCAGTTGCCACGGTCGGATTTGAACCCGTGTTCCCAGAGCATTAGCCTGAGCTTCTGGATTACTAATCCAGTGACATTACCATTATGCCACCATCTCCCCCATAACTGATTACTGATTAATTATAGGGTCGTCAATTATCATCAGCTGAGGCTGACTACTTATTTAATCATTTCGTTCTCACTAATGTCTAGTCAATGCAATTCTTTGGTTAATAAATGTGATGGTTCACGGAATACAAAATGACTTCTTCAGTCAAATGTTCATCTCAAAATAGCTTCTTTGACCTTATTAGCTTACTTCAGAAAATGTAAAATGAAACTGATCTAAAAATGGTTAGATTCGACTAAAATTCGCTATCTAGGATAACTTATGTTAACCAACTTAACCATGTTCCTCTCCAAATTACACCCCATCCTGCCTTGAACATTTTGTATCATATATCCTCATTCCTTGTTGTGTCAATATCCCGTAATTGCTTATCTAACACCATTGTGGGAGTACCGTCATGACAAGAATTGCAGCAGCTTAAGGAGAAGGCTCAAGATCACCTTCTCAGGACAACTGGAGATGGGCGATAAGTGCAGTTATTGCTAGCAATACCCAGATCCCAATTACATTTTTTAGCATATGTTTAAGGCAAATAAAAAAGTGCTAACAAAATTATACGAAAAATGCCAGCAAAAGTGTAGTACAAAAGTCTATACTAAAATATTTCTGCAAAGAACTAAACAAAATTAACAAAAGCTTTAAAAGCTCCATTGCTCTCAAACTGGGAGAAGTAAGTCCCCAGTTTGAGCAAATGGAAAATAAAGTTATTATTATGCTATATCTCAGTCAGACTCTCCAGGCCTCCACCATCTGTTTGTCTTACCAGAAAAAGGACCTGAAAATAAACCCTAATCAGAAGGAGGTGGAGTGGCAGACTATGGCCAGTATTTTATGACCTCACTTGGGTGAGGCTCGTAAAACCCCTGCCCGGAGCCAATGGAGCATTCCATTCTGCGAGCCATGCCTGCCCCAATTCCGGGGCGGGCAAAGTGGCAAAATTCCGGCATATGACTTGCACCAGCAGAGCTACAAATTTATTCGCTTTTTTTTATGATTACCAATAAAAAAACAAAGTTTTGCAATGCAATTTTTTCTTGTGTGATAATAGTGTGAATTGGTATCATTATAATAGTCATAATTTGGACAATAGATATATTTGTGGATCATTAAAGGATCTAGTGAGTGAGCAGTGTCATGTCAGCGCTAGAACCTAGATTCAAATTTCATCCTCATGGAATAAATAAGGATCTCCTCTAACTGTGCTGTAAGCATTCTTCAGAGGCAATGCCACCTGTTCCTGGTGGCGTAGCCTCTGAAGCCCTCAATTATCCAAATTCAATGAAATTGACATTAAAGCACCAATCTCAAATTAAGATGGCAGAATAAGAAGTTGGAAAAAAATACTAAATTAGGTTCTGAGTCTGGGTGCCAATGGTCCCTAAAATAGACATCCTTCACAGAGATAAGGACAAAAAAAGATGGAATACATCCATCTTCATAGTGAACATAACAAACTGAACTGAAATGTTAGAGGAACTCTGATATGTGGTGATGAAAATGACATAGTGAGAGATACAGTAAGACGTTTAACAACACCAGGTTAAAGTCCAACAGGTTTATTTGGTAGCAAAAGCCACACAAGCTTTCGGAGCTCCAAGCCCCTTCTTCAGGTGAGTGGCCACTCACCTGAAGAAGGGGCTTGGAGCTCCGAAAGCTTGTGTGGCTTTTGCTACCAAATAAACCTGTTGAACTTTAACCTGGTGTTGTTAAACTTTTTACTGTGATTACCCCAGTCCAACGCCGGCATCTCCACATCATAGTGAGAGATGTCAGTGCTGGGAAATATAACACTTTTTTAATGTTAATTAGTTTAGGGAAGAAAACACTTGCAGATACAGCAGACGTCAGGAAGAACGTCTTCAAATAGAAGATGGTGCACAACTGGCATGAATTGTTGTTGGACCCATTTAAAAGCAGCTACTTTGTAGTGGGCTACTGATTGGTATTCTGGAAAGATGAAGGCCAGAATTCTCTGGCCGTTCACGTCCTGCTGCGAGAACAGAGAATTAGACGCTCAGCCAAATCTCCGTTCACTGCAGCAAGTCCGGAAAATGCCAGCTGTGGGCGAAGTTAGAGAATCCGACCTGAAATTAAATCATCTGAACCAATTTTTACCAAGCCTGAAACTGGAAGTTGCGGAGTGGACAATGTATGTGGCAGCACCCAGCTTATGTTGAGAGCTGCAACTATCAGGAATTACCTTTCCACATGTGTTTGTAAATGTGCATCGCTATACAGAAGGTATTAACATTAAGCACGGCGTCAGAGAAACCTGATTTTTCACCCCCGCAGTGACCACACCTGAATCATTTTAATGAGATCTCAGTTCAAATAAACATGCTGCCTGTGACCAATTAAACAGGCCAGTGCACTCTGCACCCTCCCTATAACAGGGGCAACCAAATTTCTAGATCAAAGTGATTATTTGAACTACTCCTGACAGTCTTACTTATCAGAAAATATAATTTAAATTGGAGACTATGAGCAAATTTTAATGATAAAACATTAGAATAAATATCAATGTTCAAATAATATAAAAGTTGAATGAGATTCTGAATAGAGTAAGTCTGGGTATGATGGTGGGTACATGCTATGGTATTATTGGTAGATTTGTTACTTTAAAACATTGAATAGGTTGCTTTAGCAGTGTTCAGTCGTTGCTGCCATTTTTTGCTTTTTGCTGATCAGCAGAAGGATATAATTTGTCCATTAGTAGCAATGTACAGGGGTGTCGGAAAATTAATTACATCAGGTTTCTTCATTACTTCAACTGAAATTTAAACTCAAACTTCAAACAGACTCATCAATAACACATATACCTCTAAGCTACAATTTTGTACATTGCCCTGTACTGATCTTTTCAAACTGTCAATTATGTAGAGAGGATATTCCGTGGGGGGAATATTATGAACACTTTCACCAGTGCACTGACCTGATAGTTTGCAGATGATGCACTAACAATTAAGTTTAGATAACTGGCGATAATATTCTTTACTTTTCATCTGGACAGTTTCTGGACCTTGGCATTGAAAAGACAGGATGAGCTGTGACAAATGTTATACTCACTAATGTCACACTTGGCTGCCATTGGATTTCATGAGGTCAATCACTTAAGTATGCACAGTGAGTTCTGTGTCCTGATCGACCTGCCAATGTGTTGCAGAGGCACTGACGTACATCAAAACAGAGTGTCCTTTAAAGTATAGGCTTCGCAGTGCTTTTTAGAAAGTAGGTGAACAATTACCAGGCCGCTGTACATTCTCCCACTGTGATGCTGCATCAAACTTGCAGTGAAGTGCTGTTGAACTGTTTCGTATGGCAACATGGTAAGCTTAGCAATTTGTGAAGACATTTGCCTCAGTAACCTTTGGAGGTCTGCAAATGTATTCTTCGCTTGTTCTCTGATTCTGTTCACTGATGAAACAGCCACCCTCACCCAACCTCCTCTGGTGCAGCATATGATGTGTCCGAATTCCTCCGCTGCACAGGGATTGCTTAGTTAGCTCTGTACCCTTACACACTTGCATTATTCCTGACACAAGTTTTTCAGACATTGTTAGACAGTTGCTATTTCTTTCTTCTTTCCCAATTTTGATTTTTGTCACCCCCTCCTTCACAAGTTCTTCCATTCCATCTACCATTTGATGACATAAGATAGATGAATGTCCAGTTCACAAGATTTCACTAATGTTATTCTGTAACCAGTCAGCATGACCTAGAAGAATTTAGGTAACTGATTTGAAAACTCTCCCTCCCCCTTTATGGTCCCCAATCAGCAACGTCTTTCAACAGATAAAAATATAACATTATATTATATGGAGAATTGGTGAGCACAAAAATTGTCTCCACTCATCCTGTGGCATAGCATGATGGGATTTCAATATATTTCATTATGTACTGTTCTGTAACTCCATAATATTCCTCTATGTACAGAAATGTGTGCTTCTGTGTAGATAAGCCCTTGAACACTTCAGATCTTTTGTTGATAAAGAGAAAGGTTGTTTGCCCTGTTACCATACAAAGCATATCATTGCAGGATTGCAGAATGCACATCGTTGTGCTGTGCACTGATTAACAGGGACAATTTAGCTCCCTTTAAAAGCCACTGATGCAGGGAGTTAATAGTCCATTTGACCTGAATTTTAGTAGAGGAGTTGTGAAATGCAGCCATCCTTATCATCCTTGTATACTTCATTGAAGTGTGACAGTGATCCGGACATTTTTTTCCCCAAGACTGGTCTAATAGATCATTCTCCGTTAGATAAAGATGCCTTTGAGTTAACCTTCTCACAGCCAAAGTAACAAACTATTGTTTCTTCCCATGATGAGTTTTTGATTGTTGGGGAGTATGTTTTTCTATGTTGTGATCTACCTTTTCTTGGGAAAAGATTTTAACTTTGCACGTGCACATCTCTCCAAATTCCCTCTGATCCTTGAGCTAAAGAACACAAGGTCTGTTTACAGCAGCCCTGGCAGTATTCCAGCACTAATTTCTGGGCAGACCCAGGAGCAGACCAGGGGTAGCACCAAGCACACCTAAAAACGAGGAACCAGCTAGGTGAAGCTACAATACAGGGCAACATGCATGTTAAGCTGTGGAAGCTGCATATTCTCAATATCACTAAGTGATCCGACACATCAGGGTCAAAGCAGTCCGGCCATGTCCAGTTGTGAATGATGGTGGACAGTTAAATAACTTACCAGAGGAGGAGGCTCCACAAACATCTCCATTCTCAATGTGATACTGCCCAGCACTCAAGTACAAAAGATGAGGCTGAAGCATTTGCAACCACCTTCAGCCAGAAGTGCTGAGTGAATAATCCATTTTGGCCTCCTCAGGTACCCATCATCAAAGGTGCCAGTCTCCAGCCAATTTAATTTGCTCCAGAAATAACTGACTGTACTAGACAGAGCAAAGGCTGTGTAAGAACCACGACAACATCCTGGCTATTGTACTGAAAACTTGTGCTCCAGGACTAGCTGTGCTTCTGCCCCAGTACAGCTACAATACTGACAGCAACATGGCAATGTGAAAATGGCAATGGCAATGTGGTGCATCCACAAAAATCAGGACAAATGCAGTTTGGACAATTGCCACCCCATCAATTTACTCTCAATCACCAACAATGTGATGGAAAATGTCATTGACAGTGCTAGCAAATGGTACTTATCCACTAACAACCCACTCTTAGATGCTCAATTTCATTGGCAAGAGGTTGAGGCCTGGGAACATGAGGGGATGGGATCAAACAGAGCCTGGCTGTGAGACACAGGCAGGGTGAATATTCTGGCTTTCCTGTCTTATTAAAATTCTTCTGAAAGTAATTCTGAGCCTTTTCTTGAGCAGCTACCAAATGTTCCTTTAAGGCTGCAGGTTCGGATACTCAATGTCCAGGCAAAATGGATAGAATGTGTCTGCTATATTCGTTGCCTATTAGTACTTGAAATTTGCAAATACGTGGTGTTGGGTCATTTTTACATTTAAGCAAAAACAAATACGCACTGCTTAAATAAGCCTTGATTGAGTTGTAACCACCACCTATGTCCACCCTGCCCTGCATTCTTAATCTGCTGACCATCTGTTTAAGAGCCTCAAAATGAGCAGCCATCAATCGGAAAATAGCCCATATCATCCAGCAGTAATTTTACCCTCTACGTTCACAATGTAGTAGGAGAGGGGCAAATGCCAACCCATCAACTCGTTAACCTTGGTGTTGTTGCTCTTTCTTTCATCTTTGAAAGTTAAGTATTGACTATTACTTTCCCTCTTCCAACCATTTGTAGGTTGACGAAATGGAGACAATGGTGATGGGATATCTGGGCCTCAATGAGAAACATGTTTCAAAAACACTCGTGATGGAATATATTCTGAAACTCATCTTAGCAAATTCTGAACCATTGTTTGAAGTGGTAAGGACAAAACAGACAAATGCAAACATTGCAGATCTCTGAACCAACTGGAACAGTGCTGTAATTGCTATGTGCAGCAACACTGACTGCACAGAATAGATACATTCATGATTTCACCACACACAATGGCCACAAGGAATTTTATTCTTCGATTTTGTAAATCTGGCATCCACATTGTGTGTCAAAGGTTGGGTAGCTTTATGTATTCTTTACATTTGCCAGAGTATTCCAAATTTGTTTACTTTTCAACCAAACCATCTTTAAAATTAAAATAATTCTGCAACTTTGGCTAATGATGTTTTTGAATCTACAGGCTTGTTCTTTGCTCATATATTTCCAACTTAACTGATAAAATGTAAAGATTGTTATTGTTATCATTGCACTTCAGTTTTAAAAATAGAATGTTCCTATTGTGCCACAGCCCCATTTGCACCCTGCACTTCCCCATCCTCCCATTTAATGCATGTTTGGATAAAGTACCTGTAGCACCTGTCGTGGGTAATATGTGGATTGCACCTAGAAATGGAGAAAATCTGTGAACTCTTTCATTCCTTAAAATCTGTTCCACTGATGCAGGTGTAAATGAGCAGAACCTTTGGCTGCCATAGTCGCAGCCTGGCAATCTGGTCCCAATTGCTCAGGGCGAGATTATTTGCACAGCTGGGGGGGGGGGGTTCATCAATGCTCACAGTGGCAAATCAACGACGTTCTCCCTATTCCGGCCTTGGAAAGCTGACTGGCTGACACCCAATCCCCAAAGCCCAACAACGTTCATAAATTATGTTTCGAGAGTCATTTGTTTCCGGTAGAGCCATTCTTCCTCTGAACTTTGGAGAGGATAGAGAGTTAGAGGTTTACAGCATGGAAACAGGCCCTTTGGCCCAACTTGCTTATGCCGCCCAGTTTTTACCACTAAGCTAGTCACAATTGCCCACATTTGGCCCATATCCCTCTATATCCATCTTAGCCATGTAACTGTCTAAATGCCTTTTAAAAGACAAAATTGCACCAGTCTCTACTACTGCCTCGGGCAGCTCATTCCATACACTCGCCACCCTCTGTGTGAAAAAATTGCCCCTCTTGACCCTTTTGTATCTCTCCCCTCTCATCTCAAACCTATGCCCTCTAGTTTTAGAGTCCCCTGTCTTTGGAAAAATATGTTGACTATCTAGCTGATCTATGCCCCTCATTATTTTATAGACCTCTATAAGATCACCCCTAAGCCTCCTATGCTCCAGGGAAAAAAAGTCCCAGTCTATCCAGCCTCTCCTTATAACTCAAACCATCAAGTCCCAGTCGCATCCAAGTAAATCTTTTCTGCACTCTTTCTAATTTGAAGATGGGATAGTAGTTTGTAAAGGCATGGGGTTAGAGATAGGTTTTTAAGAAAGCAAATGACAGTGGCAGTTTTGAATAAGAGGGGGACAGTACCTGAGGAGATTGAACTATCTACAGTGTCAGTTGGCATGGGGACCAAGAAGGAAGTTGGATAGTCAGCAGTGGAAAGTGGAGCCTTCCACTGGGAAAATCCCGTTTCACAGCAACCTGGCAATGGAGGCAGGATTGCAATGTGGGATCATTCCCGCCTCCTGATTCTTACCACCGATGGCAAAATCCATCTCTTCACTAATATTAAAATTTAGTCAACAGTTGAATCCTCGTGAGTTGTGCAGGTGAGCATGTTTAAAGCTCTGTTTTCCTTCACATGAGACAGATGCAGAGCCATCAATGTAAATTGGGTCTGCCAGATTAGTATCAGTCTAACCAAGTATAGGTCTCAAAAGCCTATAGCATAACTCCACAATTAAAATGTATTAATCGCAATCTGTAGGGTCAGGGATTTTTAGAAGGAGGAAGATAGTTGTGTTAAAAAAAAAGTACAAATTTAACAAATAATCATTGGAAAAGTGGCTGGCAGATTCTGAATGTCAGGCAGAGCAAAGGATTATGAAGAGCCTATCTTCAGTGCTAAGCTACCAGACCACCCTAGATTGTTTTGTTCAGCTTGGTTTAATAATTAGCCCAGGCATTATCAAAGAATTTCAGGACATTCAGAAAGAGCATGGATTCCAAAGCCAACATAGTTCGAGTTGAAGCAAAAATAAAGACGTGCAGATTACATGCCATTTAAGCAGTTTTAACACCTTCACTGAATAGAGTGATTTTTGTTTTACTTTTGCACTTTAAGCACTAATGGGATTCAGTCATTCTTTGAATATTACCTGTATGTTCCTCAGTGTGAAGACAATCTCCGGCAGCATTCTGGGACTCAGCCTGGTTATCTAACCAGCACAGAATTTGCACAGGCCTTTGAAAAAATAGCTCCGCAGTGCAATGCAAAAGTGAGCCAGGTCTTGGTTGAACAGTCCATTGCTGCTAAGCGAAGTGTCTTTATTCCTCTATCAAGTGCAGCACGTATCCTACAAAACGAATTTGTAGATATCTTGTAACTTGTAATAGCTAAATAATAAAAATAAAACCGCCTATGCTGGATTGTTAACTTCACCGATCTTTCAACTTTACACATGTCTTTCAGGGAAGAAAAATAGAGCTCTTCAATTAATTGGTCTCAATTCTCAATATGAAAATATTTGACTGCCAACTTCCGAAGCATTGTCTTGTAAATGGGTTTCTGGTGCTCAGATTAATTAATATACAGCCGTCTTACTATTGGGAAATATTTCTTAATTAGGATAACAATTATAGCTCCCGGAAGCCCGTGGATTTTCTTAAATGATCTGGCAGGAAAATCTGTAGTCCCATTTGAAACATATGTACATTCTGAGAAATAAGTTAATGTTTTAAACAACAAAACCCAGCAAAACCAGAAGGTTGTCTTTTTAAAAAGAAAACCAGTATTAAATAATCATTTCACGATGACTGCTAAATCAATGAACTGAAAAGCTGAACGATGAGAATCAGTTGGCTGTTTGATAGCATTGGGGCTTCACACAAAGCTCAGATTCTGTGAGACTCTCTTGGACGCAATTTCCAGGAAGTGTCACAGGCCAATAATCCAAATCACCCCCTTAGCCCAGCAGTCCCCAGGCTAATTTTAACATCCCACTGCTGCTCCAACTGCGATCTGCTAGCACAACATCATGTTACAGCTCTCAATGATGGTATTTTCTTTTGTGGCGATGGTTGCAAAAGATATCAGGGAATTTGACATTCGGTCCAGCAGCAGTTATTGTTTTCCTGAGATGTTGTTATGAGTAGGAATGAGCTAAAGTCTCTTTACCACTTAGAAAAAGTTAAAAACGTCTTCGCACTCTAAAGTGCAAAGCCAAGTACCCATTTGCACTTAATTGTTAGGGTCACAGCAGGGACATATTAACAGTAAAATCAGAGGGCCATAAAATCTATGGACATTTGATTCTAGCAGCTATACTGGGATCAAGGCTGAAGCTGAACTTGCAGGAACAGATCCTTGATATCGTGGATGTGCATCTGGATTTCCATAACTTGCACCCCCTCTACCTTCCTTCCACCACCACCGCTACCGAAGATGCCAGAAAGAGCAGTCAAATTTGCTCTGCTGAGGACCAGGCTGAAACAAGTGTGGATCATTGCCTTAGAGGACCCACTTTAAACCCTTTTTGTAAACATTATCTCCCCCTACCCCACGCCACCTGATGTCCAGGCCAAAATTGTATCCTGGAGCCCTAACCTCTCAATGTGGAATATCTCTGCTTATCAGGAGAGTGGGTACTTCATCTTATTTGGCATTCCAGCTGCCGAATGTATGCCTGGTGCCTCTGCGGCCAGGGATGCAGTAGTTCTAAGCCTGGTGTGACTTTCTTTTTGGAATGGAGAGATAATTTGTCCTCAAGCAAGGCCGCAATGAGTCTGGCATTGAAGCTATCTGGGAGACAGCAAATCCTGGTCGAATTGGAGTTGGCAACATTCCCATTGGACTTTTAACTGAATTCAACCAGAAAGCCCTAGTAACTTGGAGGCCAGAATCTTTATGCTACACCATATCCGTCATCTCCCCACGACGTATTGACATTTACCATAAGACCAGGGACTGGAACATAACACATTTATTATAAGTAGAAATCTTCAAGAATTAGCTGTATGATCAACCAAAATTCTGCCAACAATCAGCTCTGTCACTTCCCTTAGTACACCAGATATAACATTCAAAAGATTTAAGAGCCACATGCCATTACTGTTATATGTTTTAGCCTATCTCCTGCCATTATGTCAAGGAACTGATGGGAGAATTGGCCTTCTGAAGTGCAATTAGGGATAGAACCATAGAACCATAGAAAATTACAGTTCAGAAACAGGCCTTTTGGCCCTTCTTGTCTGTGCCGAACCATTTTTTGCCTAGTCCCACTGACCTGCACTTGGACCATATCCCTCCGCACCCCTCTCATCCATGAACCCGTCTAAGTTTTTCTTAAATGTTAAAAGTGACCCCGCATTTACCACTTTATCTGGCAGCTCATTCCACACTCCCACCACTCTCTGCGTGAAGAAGCCCCCCCTAATATTCCCTTTAAACTTTTCTCCTTTCACCCTTAACCCATGCCCTCTGGTTTTTTTCTCCCCTAGCCTCAGCGGAAAAAGCCTGCTTCCATTCACTCTATCTATACCCATCAAAATCTTATACACCTCTATCAAATCTCCCCTCAATCTTCTACGCTCCAGGGAATAAAGTCCCAACCTATTCAATCTCTCTCTGTAACTCAGCTTCTCAAGTCCCGGCAACATCCTTGTGAACCTTCTCTGCACTCTTTCAACCTTATTTACATCCTTCCTGTAACTAGGTGACCAAAACTGTACACAATACTCCAAATTCGGCCTCACCAATGCCTTATATAACCTTACCATAACACTCCAACTTTTATACTCGATACTCCGATTTATAAAGGCCAATGTACCAAAGGCACTCTTTACGACCCTATCCACCTGTGACGCCACTTTTAGGGAATTCTGTACCTGTATTTCCAGATCCCTCTGTTCAACTGCACTCTTCAGAGTCCTACCATTTACCCTGTACGTTCTTCTTTGGTTTGTCCTTCCAAAGTGCAATATCTCACACTTGTCTGCGTTAAATTCCATTTGCCATTTTTCAGCCCATTTTTCTAGTTGGTCCAAATCCCTCTGCAAGCTTTGAAAACCTTCCTCACCGTCCACTACACCTCCAATCTTTGTATCATCAGCAAACTTGCTGATCCAATTTACCACATTATCATCCAGATCATTGATATAGATGACAAACAACAATGGACCCAACACCGATCCCTGCGGCACGCCACTAGTCACAGGCCTCCTCTCAGAGAAGCAATCCTCCACAACCACTCTCTGGCTTCTTCCATTGAGCCAGAGAGTGGTTGTGGATGGACAACAAATGCTGGCCTTACAACAGTCATGCCCACATTCCATGAAACAATAAGAAATAAATTGGTGGTTTGCGTACAGGTTCAGAGAAGCTATTTACACTATCACTCATCTAAGTAATTTAGGTCAATGAATTCAAAAATTAAATAAGTCCAAAATGGTCAATTTAGGATTCTACATGTTCTAAATCTAGTTTAGTCTTTAGTTATGGGTCTTCCAAAAATGTGCTTGAAAAATCTTGGTCTAGATTCCTTAAAAAATCACATACAATTATCCAAACTATCTCGGATTCAACATGAGCATCACCACCTCAGACTAAGGGGAATATTGTAAATGTGCAGAAGGATTTGGTATTTATAGTACAGACCAGGAAAAGCTAAGCCATTCACATTTGTTAAGCTTGTGCATGAAGGTAAAAGTCTTCAATTGTAGAGATCTAAAGAAAATTCTTAAGTGTTGAAAAGCCAAAGGAAAAGATTGGCAAAGCTGAAAATACACCGCGGATCAGTGATTGTCTGAGAGAGAAAGATAGATTAGCACCAGAACTAACATGTCAAAGCTAGCGAAGCCCTGGAAGGAACAACTAGCACACATCAAACTGAGTTTTACTGTGGCCTTTGGGGCCTCAGCATCAGGGCAGAAAGTGGGTCCAGCGCCTGCACTTGCGGACAGCAGGACCAACTCGGGAATTTGACTGCAGAAGGCCTGCTAATTAGCTGCGTGTAATCCCACTGTGAAATTAAGGACAGTGAGTAGCTCCTGATGCTTCCAGCCCAATCAGAGGGCTCAGTGGCTCTGAATTCTCAACAAGGTCACCAAGCCTCCGACAGTTAAATGAAAAAGGAATGAAACCTGTGCCTGCTGCTACCTTTTGGGGCTGTGCAACCTCTGGCTGCTGCAGCAAGGCTGCCTCCATTAAGTTGACAGTTCTCCCATTCTGTGGGGGGGGGGGGGGAGGTAGAGCTTGCTCTGCCATCAACAAAATGCTGGTGGCCCCTTAAAAAGGCCCATAATCGAGCTTTTCAGGATGCAAATCAACTGCCCACTTCCTAGGAGCAGGCAGCCATTCCACCTCCATCTCCACCGTTCAGCAAAGTGCCAGGGTTAAGTATTAAGGAGCCATCCCAGCCCTCGCCCCTGACTCCCCAGCCTGACACCCAGAAAAGGGTCAAATTTTGCTCATTCAAGACTTTAAATATGGCCAATACTTTTTGAAGAGGCAACTCATGGGTTCCCCTTATGCCTATGTGTAAGTGACCAAAAGCAACTTATTTCAGTCCAGTGGCTTCCTTTATAAGTGCATATTTAACATTGAAGTGTGCTAATATTCCTTTATTGGAGTGCATTCAATTTTCTTAACCTGGCTTACCAGAGATTACAGCATACTTGATACTGCTACAAGTAGATCTGCATAAGGAACATCTACAGATTAAACCAGGTAAGGGGAGGAGTATTTTATCTTTGGCAGGGAGACCTGATAATGTTGTATGCATTTCATTTTTCAGATTTCTCCCCTCCTGTCTAGAAGGTGATGGGGGTAACTTTGTCTTTGGATGTTGGTGTAAAACTGACAATACTGATTCAGTTGCGAGTTACACCTCGCTCCAAAATGGAAACTAAGATCAGTAGAGTTATATAATTGATGCTGTATAGATGTCGTCCATATTATATAATCACAAAAATTACCATTGAGTATTATTGGGGTACAATTTCATGGATGCAGACAGCCATCCAGTATCTCAAAATTCTTCATGTAATCATGTAATGCTGACTTTAAGAAAGAACATTGGCATCAATCAACTCTTGTCACCCATGTGCACTTTTCAGTTGGCTCACTGGATAATATGAGTTGATAATAGCCTTGGTAAGCTACCATGAGCAAAAGGAACAGCACACATATTACTCTCAGAAAAAATAGACTGCATTCTCAAACTACCAAAAGAAGACATGCCAACTTTCATCCAGTGAGCAAATGTGTTTAATCTTAATGGCAAAAGTTATTGTAGGGGGAGAACTGGACCATTCAAACAGAATCATTTCTTATTGTATAGTTTAGAATGACTAATGCAATATCAGTAATGGGAGATTTACATTGGCCTGAAGGTCGACCAGTTTTAAATTAAAATGAACATTGTTCTACCATTTGTGTTGAACCACTGATCTCAGCTGGACTACTAAATTTAGCCTCAGCCCACCCAGACTAGGCAGAAGAAGATCTATTATGAGGGATCCCTTTCCAATTATTATGACATGATTGTGATACCTTTTTTCATTTTTATTCCATCCAAAAAAAACAAATTCAAATTGAATCTAATCCGTGGCCCTGATGAAGAGAAAAACAAGATCCAAGCTGACAATATGAGGCATTGCACCTGATCTTGGGCTTGATTTGATGCTTCATCTTAGCCCAAAGGCCGAGATGGCTTTGAAAAATTTCATCAGGTTGAAACTCATTGGCTATCCTGATAATTAACTCTACTCTAGCCTGGGAGACCAACTGCCTGATCATTAAATCTCCCTACTTTGTCCTGTGCAGTTGCATACCTCATGTGGAGTTAACACTAGTTAATTTGCTTTTGGTTTTCATAACTGTTACAGCACACTCATTCAAGAGTGATTCACCACCATGTCTTATAGCTCACTTTCTCACATTTACACTCTGATGTTTCTGATTTATCACTGGGATTTCAGATAGTACTTTCACTTCTTACGTAGGATCTCCATATTGCCCCTAATTCTGAGATCTACTGTCGGCCCAGAGAGGAATTCTTGATACCAATTACCAGAGAAAAACAGAACAGCTTAATATTTGATAATGCACAACACCTTTTGTTCTGTGATGTTTCTTAACCTTGGAGCTCACTATGCATCTAAGAGAAAAATCATTTTAAGTGATACCACCCATCTAATTTTTAAGTTTAATGTTGATTTACACTGTAATTGATCAAGTCAATCTGTTCATATGGGAGGGGTAGGGGGAAGAATAACTTCCAAAGCTAAGACCAGTGTGCATAATAAAGCATTCCAATAATTAAATATATATTAATATTATCATTAACAATTAATATTTCTGCATTTCTAGCCTTCATTCAATACTGAGCTTTCTCAATGAAATATTCCTACTTCAAGCAGCACAATGGTTAACACTGCTGCCTCACAGCGCCAGGGACCCAGGTTCAATTCCAACCTCGGGTCACTGTCTGTGTGGAATTTTCACATTCTCCCCATGTCTGCATGGGTTTCCTCTGGTTGCTCTGGTTTCCTCCCACACTCCAAAGATGTGCGGGTTAGGTCGATTGATCATGCAAAAGTTGCCCCTTATTGTCAGGGGGATTAGCAGGGTAAATACATAGGGTTACGGGGATAGGGCCGGGGTGAGATTGTTGTCGGTGCAGGCTCGGTGGGCCAAGTGGCCTCCTTCTGCACTACATATATGGATTTTAAGATACGTATCACCAAGCATTGGAAAAGATTGGTCAGGGTTCATTGAGGGTTTAGTTTTAGTTTATTTATTAGCATCACAATTATGCTTACATTCACACTGTAATGAAGTTACTGTGAAAATCCCCTAGTCGCCACACTCCAGTGTCTGTTTGGGTACACTGAGGGAGAATTTATCATGGCCAATCCACCTAAGCTGCTTATGCTTGGACAGTGGGAGGAAACCGGAGCACCCGGAGGAAATCCACGCAGACACGGGGAGAATGTGCAAACTCCACACAGTGACCCAAACCAGGAATCGAACCCGGGTCCCTGGAGTTGTGAAGCAACAGTGCTAACCACTTGTGCCACCCTGCCATGTACTGAAACTGGATTATTCACCATCTTCTGAGCCTCATACAACCCTTTCAGTGATTTCAAACAGGGTAGGCAATATAATAGTTTCATGGACTGTGGTTGCTGGTTTCTGGTAAATATTTTCCCTCTTTACCTTTCCCTTCATTCACTCCAAATTTAAGCTTGAGTTGCAAAGGGATTTTTAAGCAATGTGGTTCCTCCCCTCAGAGCGCTCCTTGGAATCAACCAATCAGGTTGTACGAGAAGATGGACATCTCATCACCATGTCCAGACTGAAACTGCTGGTCAATAACATAGCCAGGTAAAGTATTTTTAAACTGTGTAGCATAGCAGCAAGTACTATAATTAATTCTGTACCTCTGTGGTTGAGATGGTTAAGGACCTAAATTAATGCAGAAAAATGGCAAATTATGTTTTCTGTGACTAAACCACAACAAAGCTTAATGTTAAATAATTTGAGAGTCACTTTTCCTATCCACCCTGTATGGCCTCTCTCCACCCTCACTCTCAGTGAGTTTGAGTCTCAGTTGGATGGGTGGGCTTATCACATCTATAACTGTATCACCAACTGCCCAGTAAATGAACCAGATTGCCATTGAGGGTGTGTAACACAGAGTTGCCATCTGTTCAAACCACTAAGAGAATGATGGTTCTGCTAAAATAACATCAGGTGCTACTTTATTTTAATTTGAATAATTCTGTTATTGATTGACTTTTATTTGGCATGTTATTGGTGGGATAGTCACAATTTAACTGATTGCAGCACTGATAATGATAATATTGGAAAGTCATTCACATTCCATTGGAACTTCAAAGTTGTCGGAAGACATTGGTGTCTCAGCCAGTGCATTTGCAATTGGAACAAGGATTTCTTTCATATCTGAAAACTTTTAGAAGCAGCCTTCAGCTCATCACTTCTTTAGACCAATGATGTACTTACTCATTTTCCTTTTTACACTTAAACTCTTAAGGCTGGAATTTTCACTCTTTCATCAGGTGTGCAGAGGTGGGAGCATTCCCGGCTCCTCAAACACGGCTCCTGAAAAATTAAACATTTTGTCATGGATGGGGTGGGAGTTGTGTTTATGGGAGTCATTCCTAATGCTCCCAGAAAGATTTTATTCATAGGCAGTCAGAGGGGCTACTGGATGCAGAGTTGGGCTGGGTTAAAGGCCTCTCTCAGTGCTCGGGCACTTTGTCCCAGCTGTGAAAAAAAAGAATAAAAGAAACAGCCCTCCAGCACTCACCCCTCATACCCCCCCCCCTCACCCCCACACATTAAGTGCCCCATGCATGCCATCCTGTGCCCCCATTCAGCCCCCCCTAAGTCCCATCATACCCTCCCATGCCCCTCCCACCAAACAATTGGATGTTATTGCCCCTATGCAAACTTATGCCCCTTCATCAACCCTCATGGCTCTTTGTGGCTCCTGTGCCAACCCTTAATATGAACTCATGTTAACCCATGTCCCCACCCGCTACCATTTACCCCTGTACCCTTCATGCCCAGTCATCCAGTATCCGTCATGGACAGATCTGAGGATCATGCTGTTATCAAATAAAATTCTTAAGTGTCTATTGATGAATTTACTATTTAGAAAAAAAACACTTATTGATAAAAAAAAGTTTTAACTTTCTTTAATTCCACAAGCATCTGTATCCATAGTGTCACCTCAAAGCAGATATAAGCACTTGGAACTGTCAATCAAAAGGTAAACTGACAGGCACCCCACTGTGATAATGTTAGATTAAAAAATCAGTCACACAGCACTACTCCTGTAATGGCAACCCTCAGATTTATGCCAACAGACACAGTGAAATAGCAAGCACGGATTATTTTACAACATTACAAACTGTTTTATTTTTCAAATAGTTAAAGGGCTTGAGGTTTAAATATCTTGAAGCTTGATAGCTCTCTTTAACAACTCCCTTGACTGTTCCAATGAGCTCATCCACTTTTTATGCACACATGTGCACAAAGTACCCAGAAAATCGTGGCCAACATTTGTACTGTCTTCAGAAATCAAAACAGAAACCCTTATTCAAACAATCAACTTTGATCAATCAATTGAAATCCATGCTCTAATTTAAATATAAAATAGATATGTATCCTTAGGTATCCTTTGTGATACTCACAATCTCAGGACATTCCAAAGCATTTTACAGCCAATGAATTGCTTTATGAAGTGTAGTCATTGTTGTAACATAGGGCAGACAGCTGTGGAAGATGGTTTAATATTTTACTTTTCTTTTAGGAGCAAGAAGATACAAGTGGCATATGCCCAGACAATCTAACAGAAAGAGGCCATTCCACTGGTTAAATGGTTTAATCTACGAATTTCAGGAAGGAAAAGAGTTTTACAAAAAAATAGACTTTCTGATTCCACTTGTGAAGATACATGTATTTTGAAACTCACATACGCAGCAAATACTTTGATCTTTATTTCCAGGTAAACAGAGGAGTCAAGTCTGTTGTTTGGCAGTAATATTTTTGTATCAATCTTATATCAACACAAAATCCAGGTGTGATGCTCACTACATACACTTTCCAAGCTTACCCAAATAGCACTAACTATTTGCCATTCTAAGAGTTCAGCACACAGGTACTGCTTAACATAATAAGTCCACTTTCTTGTAGTTCTTCTGACCTTGCTAACACCTCATCC
This sequence comes from Mustelus asterias, assembly GCF_964213995.1. NCBI lineage: Eukaryota > Metazoa > Chordata > Chondrichthyes > Carcharhiniformes > Triakidae > Mustelus > Mustelus asterias. Next base: position 19,784,808 of record NC_135811.1, on the reverse strand, counting down.
CATCCCTGTACAGTATTTAACAATGTGTGATGTTTGGTTTTATTCCCGAGGTTGAGTCAGGAAGCACTGGTGCGGCAGTGCGTCTCTCCCACAGTTCTCCCTTTGCCGGCAAACGTGCATTTGGTGACTCGCCAGGCCATTATGAGACCCCAGTGGAAGCTCCTTCTGATACCCATAGTATTTTAGCGACTACTAGAACCCATGAAATTCATAGCATCCACTGCTAACACCAACACACTTACGATAAGTGATGGGTCTGTATAACAAGAGGATAAATTCAATTCTTCTATTTTCTGCTGTTACTGATAAACTGTCGCTACAGGCAGTTTCCTGGGATTTGACTATTTGTCAGTTGATAGCCCAACTTGTTCGCATTGTTAATATTAAACCCCCACATAATATTTTTTATTAATTCATGGGATGCGGATGTTGCTGGCTAAGTAAGCATTTATTGCCCATCACTAATCGTGAGCTGCCTTCTTGAACCATTGCAGTCCAAGTGGTGTAGGTACGCTCACCATGCTGTTAGGGAGGGAATTCCAGGATTTTGTCCCAGTGAAGGAACAGCGATATATTTCCAAGTCAGGATGGTGAGTGACTTGGAGGGGAACTTCCAGGTGATGGTGTGCCCAGGTGTCTGCTGACTCTGTTCCTCCAGATGGTAGCAATGGTGGGTTTGGAAGATGTTGTCTAAGGAACCTTGGTGAGTTCCTACACTGCATCTTATAAATGAGACACACTGCTGCCACTGTGTGTTGCTAATGGGGGGGGAGTGAATGTTTTTGGATGGGGTGCCAATCAAGCAAGCTGTTATTGTCCTGGATGGTGTCGAGCTTCTTGAGTGTTGTTGGAGCTGCATTCATCCAGGCAAGGGGAGGGTAATCCATCACATTCCTGACTTGTGCCTTGTAGATGATGGACAGGCTTTGGGGAGTCAGGAGGTGAGCTACTTGTTTCAGGATTCCCAGCCTCTGACTTGCTTGTGTAGCCACAGTATTCAACAGCTAGTCCAGTTCAGTTTCCGGGCAATGATAACCCTTAGAATGTTGATAGTGGGGGTTACAGCAATGGTAATGCCATTGAATGTCAAGGGGAGATGGTTTGATTCTCTTTTTGGAGATAATCATTGTCTGGCACTTGTGTGGAACGAATGTCACTTACCACTTGTCAACCCAAACCTGGATATTGTCTAAGTCTTGCCGCATTTGGACATGGTCTGCTTCAGTATCTGAGGAGTCGCAAATGGTGCTAAACATCATGCAATCATCAGAAAACATTCCACCTCTGACCCTATGATGGTAGAAAGGTCATTGCTGAAGCAGCTGAATATGGTTGGGCCTAGGACACTACCCGAGGAACTCCTGCAGTAGTATCTTGGAACTGAGATGATGGAATTCCAACAGCTGCAACCTTTTTTTGTGCTAGGAATGACTCCAACCAGTGGAGAGTTTTCCCCTGATTCCCATTGATTTGCTAGGGCTCCTTGATGCCACACTAAGTCAAATGCTGCCTTGATGTCAAGGGCAGTCATTGTCATCTCACTTCTGGAGTTCAGCTCTTTTGTCCGTGGTTGAACCAATGCTGTAATGAGATCAGGTGCTGAATGGTCCGGGCGGAACCCAAACTGAGTGTCAGTGAGCAGGTTATTGCTAAGCAAGTGATGTTTGATAGCGCTGTTGATGACCCCTTCCATCACTGAGAGTAGACTGATTGGGCAATAATTGGCCTGGCTAGATTTGTCCTGCTTTTTGTGTACAGGACAGGTCTGGGCATTTTTCCACATTGTCGGGTAGATGGCAGTGTTGCAGCTGTACCAGAAAAGCTTGGCTTGGGGCACGGCAAGTTCTGGAGCACAAGCCTTCCATACTATTGCTGGAATATTGTCAGAGCCCATAGCTTTTGCTGTATCCAGTGCCTTCAGCCATTTCTTGGTATCACGTGAGAATCAAATTGGCTCAAGTCTGGCATCTATGATGCTGGGGACCTCCAGAGGAAGCTGAGACTGATCATCCATTCAGCACTTCTGGCTGAAGATTGTTGCAAAGTCCCTCTGAGTCCCTCTTCAATATATCCAATTATTTTGTGAATGTTTTAGGTCATAGAATTATTAAAGATAATTTTCCCTATTCAATTATGGTGCTGTTAAATAATGGCTTTAATTTTATGTAGAAAAGCAGATGGAGTGTTATTAAGATGGAATCCTTTATAATATCAAGCTTTTCTTCAGCAAAAATCTTTGATTTTAAGGAAATTTGATTGTATATATATTTTCTGTGAAGAACTACTGATGTAAGTGATGCTTAATTAATAATTAAGTAATCACTATACCTCAGAAGACTAAAGCAATTCAAGTCTTCCATTCTCAATTATTTCTGTATTAGCATTGATTTATAAAGATCTCTAAATAAATATCTGCATCTGCTGAATGTCCTACCAGCCATAATGTTTAGTATTCAGTGTGAATAGGACAAACTATGACATGATTAACATTTTTCATTCTAATGAAAATTAAATATACTCTTTCTGATAAATGAAATGTCATTTCAAAAGGTCACTTAAACCAAATTAGACTGAAGATCAAACCTATCTGCCAATGTACAACATTATTTTGAGATCCATTTACCCACCTTTATGTTGAAAGCTCTGATAATTATAGGTTATTCCAATGTTGCAGCGTGGCTTTGCTTTAAAAGCTGTGAGAGGAAAATGAAACTCACACAATTGGATAAGGTGTCTGGAAAAGCAGCCATTTCGCAAATATGGGTATTATACAAAAGGCATTTTTTTTAAAGCCCACACACTGGTCTGAATCTTAGGTTTGATGCCTGGCAGAGATGGTGAGGAATGACGTGATGACGCATTGCCAATGCCGCTGTAACCATGATGATGTTCCCTCCCACTGGAACTATTGCAGGACAGCTGGTGGCGCCCCCTGGACTTGGGCAGTCGGCCGCTGATTGGTATCCGATGAAGAATCTGTTTGCATTCGCAATCCCTTCAGTATTAGCTGGCTGTCCGGCCAAAGGTAATTCTCTCTTCAATAATGTGGAGCTAAGAGAAGCAGGAATTTTCCTCCAGGTTTCTGGAAAATCAACCTGGATAGCTTCCTTCCCCCGCATCCACCCTTCCCCAACACCTTCATGGATTAGGGCCCCCAACATCCTTGCCATCTTACCTCCCATCCTACAGCCCAGAGGGATGTTGGCCACCTAACATTGTGGCCAGTCAGAGTTGGAGGCCGGTGCCATGATGCCTGGTGTGTGGTCAGGCCCTAAAGTTCAACGCAGTCACTCACCGGAACTGCCAAACATGACTTTCCCCTCTCTGTTATTTTAACAGAGACATCAAGAGAAACTTAATCCACTCCAGTCAGCAGGAGCGGGGAAGAGGGAAATTCTAAACTTCATTGGTCCAGGTCTATTCCTGCTAGAATCCTTCTAGCCATCATTTTAACTACTCGCTGCAGTTAGATGGCTGAGGCACCTATAGTAGAAGTAGGCTGAAGCCTCACTAACTTAGATAAAATGGGATCTCATTGTCTCAGCAGGACCTTGTTTAGAACTTGGACCTATACCTGAGCACGAAAGTTGCTGTAGCCTTCTCTCTCTCAATGAATATTGGTTGGCAGCTTTCATGAGGGTTAAGGTAGAAAAAATTATTCCTTCTGGAGTACAAGGAGAAACAAAGGCCTCCCGTGCTTTGCACCCCACACAGTCCTCCTAAAGCTCCATCACAAGACCTCGTAGCTGACATGTCTCCTCATTTGCCAATACAGAGTCTTGTAGATGATCCAACAACAGCAAATTGTGGATTCTGGTCACTGGTCAGATATTTCTCCATGATTTCAAACATTTACTTGCCGTTGCCTGAGGATTTGTGCTTCCCCATTGCCCCCCACACTCCCCCCAGTGCTTCCACTGTGACCACAGGAATGGTAACTTTCTGTGGAGCAAATGGAGTAGAATAAGGAAATGATAACTTTTCCGAGAAGCCAAATAAAACAGAATATACTCAGCTGTTAATTTCTTACATGCAAGACATGGAACTTGAGGCAGGTAGCTACCAATGCCATTTTGAAAAAAAGTATAAAAGGAAGTGCAAGTTGCAGAATATATGTAATACTTAGTGCATGTTTGCATGTTTTTTTAAACAATTTTGCCATTCTGCTGATTTTATATTTACGCAAAGTGCTTTGTGAGCTACTTTTAGGGAAATAAATGGAATCATAGGCTGTAATGTAAACTCACAAGATACGCGGGAAGAATGGGTCAATTATTTACCTTCCTGTACAATCTATTGCTTTGGCAGTTAGACATTTTCAGCAGCATATCGTTTTTCTCGTTGAAACTTGTACTTGATGTACCATTTTTTAAAATAAAAGAAGCCACTTCAAGGTTGTACATTTCTGACAATCTTATACAGTTCAGAGAAGTTCAGACATAGTTCACTTATCCCATGCATATACCTTTACTTTGGGCTTCTGTTGCCACCTAGCTATTCATCGGAAAGTATTCCGAAGATGTTTGCCAAGAATAAAAAGCACAGCTTGAGAGAATCATGGCTGCCAAAGTTGAGTCTTTCTAAATTCCAATTCTTGGCATTAAAGCTGGTAACATATATCACATTCCTTTGCATAATTAGCATATATTATAATATATCAAGGAGCTCAATGGCTGGCTATATTTGAATCTTAGCAACTGGGTTATGATTGGATGTCTTACCCCAGTGGTAACGGATTTCTGGATAACGCTGATATCCAGAAATAGTGAATATCATGCTCAAATGGTAAGTATAACCTGCCTCTCAAGATTGTTTCTAAACATTCTTGGTATGATCAACTTGGATTATCACCCTGTAGAATTTCTTTGCACCTGACAGTCTGAATATTTCTTTCTATGTTCTCTTCCCTAATTATAAATAAGCTCTTTCACACATTCTCGCACACGCAACTTTAATGAGCTGTCAAATCTATCAAGCATTTTTATTGTAATTTTTAGTTTCTAGCAGCAGTATGAAAGCTCAGTAAAGCACCCCTAAGCAACAACCCAGGGCTAACTGGTGTGTTGATATCTAAAATCGTTCCCAGGGTGTGGGTGTTGGGAGAAATCTACTCTTGTACTGAGCGTTTATCTCATGCTGGTAATTATGGATCTGTGATTACTAGATTATGTCTACCCAGTTGCCTCAACATAGATAATCATTCTTTAATGTTTCAATGTATCTGTGTAGTCATGTCATATTAATTGTCACTTATTTCAGGATGTGAGTCACAAGTAAGATCCAGTGAATGAATGCTTTGTGGTCATTTAAGTGGCAGTATCTGCCAAATATTCAGATGCACTACGTGGCTTAATAAGGAAAGATGCATTACACACCTGTGAATACAAAGCCTCTGGCACTCTTTGCAAATGTTTGCCTCTTCCCTTCTGGTGACAGCCTCTGTATTTTCTGAGGTTTCTAGCACTTGGTAATTTTCCTGATGATTGCATTAACTTTGATGTTCCTTGCACCTTATGAATTGGGAGACTAGCCACCAGTGAGAATGACGAAGAGCAACTTCTTACTCATATATGTGCGTCTTGTCTTGTTATATACAGTGTAATTATTTTTCATTTTCTGTTGTTACTGGCAAAATAGACAACTGCTGTTCACTGCTGATGTTTATCAAAAATCAGATGTGTCAGTTTACATTTATTTTATCAATGATTGTCTCTTGAAGTAATTTCCAAATGCTAATCTATTGGGGTGGATGTGGAGGGAAGTTTTAGCATGGAAAATATGAGCCAATTTCCCTTCTGATATAGTTGGGGCGGGGGGGGTAATGTGCCCCTTTTTAATAGCAACAATAAGCTCATTGCTGTAAAGAATGTGTGAGGGTGGACATTTGGATCCCAGGATCCCTGCACTGATATAGTAGAATGGGATTGCAGTGAGCATTGCAGTTACTGACTTGCACCAACATCAGACTAGAGCTTGACCATGATTGGAGCAGGCACTGGGGACTCAGTTGATTGATTAGAGGATTTCCTGCATGGCAGGAGTTCGTAAAGGGCTGCTGCTGCTACTTAAAGGGAATATGATGTTTCTGCTGGCAGGAAGTAAAAGTAAAGTAAAGTTTATTTATTTATTATTCACAAGTACGGCTTATATTAATACTGCAATGAAGTTACTGTGAAATTCCCCGAGTCGCCACACTCCGGCGCCTGTTCGGGTCAATGCACCTACCCAGCACGTCTTTCAGACTGTGGGAGGAAACTAGAGCACCCAGCGGAAACCCACGCACACATGGGGAGAACGTGCAGACTCCACACAGACAGTGACCCAAGCCAGGAATCGAACCCGGGTCCCTGACGCTGTGAGGCAGCAGTGTTGATCACTGTGCCACCGTGCCGCCCAAAATATGTTACAGACGTTTTTGGTATTTCAGTCTACAACACAGAAGCAAATGTGGTGAGACAGTGGGGTAGTATTTTCACTGAATTGAGAATCTGGAGGCCTATGTTAATGCTCTAGGGATAGGGTTACTCTGGTAGGATTTGAATTCAATATATTAAAAGCTACTCTCAGTCATGTCCATGAAACCGTTGTCATAAAACCCCATCTGATTCACTTTAGGGAAGCAAATCTGCCACCTTTACCTGGTCTGACCTACATGTGAACCCAGAGCCACAGCAATGTGGTTGGCTGTCAATTGCCTTCTCAAATGGCCCCACAAGCCACTCAATTCAAGGGCAACGAGGTTTGGGCAACAATTGCCAACAACGCCCATAACTCATGAAAGATTAAGCTGCCCCATTTTTGGTTGTAGCACTGAAGATACTGGTAGAGCAAGTCAAGAAGGGAAGGCCACCGTGGTTGGGGCTGATAACTCCATTGGACAGAATTTTCCAGCCCCTCATGCCAGTGGATCTTCCAGTCCCGCCAATGTGAACGGAGATTTCAATGGCTCGCCGGCCCTGCCGCAGCGGAACCTGCCATGGGGGGCTGGAAAATTCCGGCAGGTATCTGACCAAATGAAGTCCAATATCTAAATGAACTGAAGCGAGATTATAAAAAAATAGTTTCACAGCCTCAGGAAAATCTACAGAGGTAAAATTGGCCAGTATTTACCTCTGCAAGGTAACTGGGCAAAGTATGCATGCCGCAAGTTTCCTCCAATCTGCTACAACTCGATTGAGGTTACATAAAAAGCATCCAAACAACCTTACAGTTCCTTCATAGATCTAAATATCGGCACACATTGCTACTAGTCAACCTTTGCAGTGACATCTGTCAATATTGCTAAAAATATTCTCAAGGAAACCAGGTAACAGATATTACCCTGAGGTTTAGGATGGGCTATACTGTTGCCTAAATTTGAAGCTCATAAAGGTTAGTGATGAGATTGAAAATACTTCTTGTTTTTGTAGCTAGTGTCAACATCCAGGGCCTGATTTTACCAATCGGAGCCTAAGGGCGGGATCCGGGCGTAATACGGATCCGAGCCCGGAATCCTCTTTTCAGCGCACCCATATGCGTTTTGCCGGCTGCGGCCCGATGTGCGCAGTGGGCGGGGCTTAGCGCTGGCGGACCGATCTGAGTTGTGAACTGCGCATGCACAGTTCGAAAAAAATCCGAAGCAGCGCACCCGGGCGCGAAATACAAAACAGCAGAGATTTTTGACTGTCAGGTTTTTAGTCCCTGCGATTATAACTTTGACATTATCTTCCAAAGGGGATTCCTCTAATGACAGAAAGGATCCAAGGCTGCTCCAGAGGCAGAGTAGCTGCACCCAACGTTGCCCTTGCAAATCACATTCATAAGTAGGGACACATCTGCCATGGAATGTGAGAGAAGTGTTGCCAATACAAACTTCTTTTCACTATGGTTGGTTTCCCAGATGTAGTAATCTCCTTGAATCTTATTTCCAACCAAGTTCCACCACGGGGACAATTCTTCCAAGTTCACCACAGGACTCTGAACATTTGAGCATCAACAATCCAGTTACAGATCACAAATGTATTATACAGGTCACTACTTGCTCACTAGGACACTGTAGTTTAATTACCTTTCTCATAGATAATTAGGCAGCACAAAGAGGATGCTACATTATTTGCAATTTGCAAGATTCTCCTAAGTCCATCTGCCCCCCCATGCCCCCCAGACACATGCAGCACACAGTCATAGCCCCTGGTAACATTGGAAGGCTGCAGCAGTGCTATCTGCACTGTGTGCACATCTTCAGCCTGAAGTGAGCTGCAGTGCTAGGACCCAGCTGCACTGCAGGACCCGAGGTCCGTGCTGCCACACAGACATCGGAGTTTGTGCACAGCAACAGCCCCCCCCCCCCCCCCCACACTCGCAGAGACGCCACGGACCCAAGACAGCGGAATGGCCACGACTCAAGACACACGTAAGTACCAGGGAGCCTCCAAATGCAACGCGCCTACCTCCTCGCCAACCCTCACTGAGGAAGCGCCGGCTTCCGACTTTTATTTATCAGGTCGTTCAAAACGCGGACGCGGATTGGGCCGCATGGTGGTAAAGTGGGATTTGGTGGTAGAGTTGGGCGCGCGCTTCATTAAGTCGATTTAAATGCATGCAAATGCATTTAAATTGGTGGGCCGCCAGATCCGGGCGCGGGCCCGGGTGTTGGTAAAGCCGCGCTCTGCTAGGAATCGTGTGCGCACCGTGTTAAAGGCCCGACGCCCAATGGGCGCGAAGTTTTGGTAAAATCGGGCCCCCCGTATGCTTAGGTCAATTATGGTGTAGGTTACAGTGTTTCACATTCTACATTGGTGCCCGACTGTAGATTAAAGTTTCTCTCATAGCGTAACAGCATCAGTGTGAATGTGAAAACCCTTCATGCCAATGCTACAGCTATATATAAGGACAATCTTTGATACAAGGCTCCCTATATTGTCCTGAGAATGCATTTGAACCTAACCTGAGAGGAATATACAACAGTATTTCCCATACTGGCTACCTTTATGATCCTCTCTAATCGAAACTGCTGATTGATATCAGATTGTTAGTGTTGCTCAGTAGACAGTCTTGTGAACAGTGCTCTTTAACGCACAGGAACTTGAAAGTGTTCACAGCTTGAAAGTCTGATATTAAGGGCTAACTTTCCAAATTTACCCTCCCAGCCTGCCCCACCAGAAACCCATTTTTAAAATCCTGGCATGACCCAGCCATTATATTCTGATCCTTTAAATTAATAGTTACAAATTTGCATGCACTCTCTCGAGTTTTCAGTATGCACACAAGGTACACAAGACTTCTTGCAAGGAGAATAACATGGAAAATGATCCCTTTTCAGAAGGGAAATTTTCATTCCACTGGTATGGACTGGATTTGAGTGGAGCTATTGGAAATGAAAGGATAATGCCCTACTCAAAGCCAGAACATCTCTGATATGCAATTTAAAATGTATCAGTCTTTAATACTAGCAGCCTTCAATTAATGGTGCATCCTTGTTCATTTTTCTCTTTGGTGTTTGTTTAGAATTAACTCATGAAGAACTAGGAAATGTCTATTTGTCAAACAATCTGCCTTAGAAAAATTACATCTCTGCCGATCTACATGCATTCTAAAATTGTCCTTCCTTTTAACATAACACAAACTGTAGTGCTTTCCATCTGTTATTGGTCTTAAGAAGAGAAACTACATAACTTTTTGTTTGTTCTTTAATTGTTTCTTGGTGTAAGAATTTGGATTTTGATTGCAGTCACTGAATCGTACTGCTGTATACTTAATCTATAATGTTATCTAATAATATATCTGTTCATTAACATCTTGTATATCTTTATAGATGGTGTTGGCAGAAAACATGTGAAGTATATCTAATGTAAGGGGAAGCTATACAATATATCTAATGTAAGGGGGAGCTATACAATAAATAGCAGAATCATCAGGAGTATAGACACACAGAGGGACCTGAGTGTACAAGTCCACAGATCCTTAAAGGTGGCAGCACAGGTGGAGAGGGTGGTGAAGAAGGCATATGGCATGCTTGCCTTTATTGGACGGGACATAGAATATAAAAGTTGGCATATGATGTTGCAGCTGTATAGAACGATGGTTAGGCCACATTTGGAATACTGCGTCCAGTTCTGGTCGCCACACTACCAGAAGGACATGGAGGCTTTGGAGAGAGTACAGAGAAGGTTTACCAGGATGTTGCCTGGTATGGAGGGTCTTAGCTATGAGGAGAGATGAGGTAAACTGGGGTTGTTCTCCCTGGAAAGACGGAGGATGAGGGGCAACCTAATAGAAGTGTATAAAATTATGAAGGGCATAGATAGAGTGAACAATGGGAAGCTTTTTCCCAGGTCGGAGGTGACGAACACAAGGGGTCACGGGTTCAAGGTGAGGGGGACAAGGTTCAACACAGATGTCAGGGGGACGTATTTTACACAGAAGGTGGTGGGGGCCTGGAATGCACTGCCAAGCAAGGTGATTGAGGTGGACACGCTGGGATCGTTTAAGACTTATCTAGATAACCACATGAACAGACTGGGAATAGAGGGATACAAAAGAATGGTCCAGTGGGCACATGAGCGCCGCAGGCTTGGAGGGCCGAAGGGCCTGTTCCTCTGCTGTATTGTTCTTTGTTCTTTGTTTGTTATACTGTAGATGATACTGCATATTCTAATAATTCTAATTGACCAAGCTAATTTTTACATACAAGCAGAACAATTGTGAAACGCTGATTAATGTTTTGTGCAGAATTTTGAAGATTGATAAAGGCTGTTTTGAGGGAGGGAGACTGTCAAGCTGGTCCATGAACATCAGTGTGAGGAGAAATCCATTATCCATTCCTGGGCAATAGCTTGACCTACATATATTGCATCAGATCATCAAATCAAAAGGTTAAACAAAGATCATTGAGTTCAATAGGATCACAGAAAGGTGTCGATCGCTGTGGTTTTGATTCTCAAATCTCTTTTTAAAAATCCACATTATTTTCCTTTTCCACAGGCGGCATGGTGGCACAACGGTTAGCAGTGCTGCCTCACAGCTCCAGGGACTTGGGTTCGATTCCCAGTTTGGGTCACTGTCTGTGTAGACTTTGCACATTCTCCCCGTGCCTGAATGGGTTTCCTCCAGTTTCCTCCCGCCGTCCAAAGATGTGCGGTTTGGGGGAATTGGCCATGCTAAATTGCCCCTTAGTGTTCCGGGATATGTAGGTCAGAGGAATTAGCGGGGTAAATATGTGGGATTACGGGGATAAGGCCAAGGTGGGATTGTTGTCGATGCAGACCAGATGGGCTGAATGGCCTCCTTTTGCACTGTAGGGATTCTATAATTTCTAAGGGCACCATAATCATCACGTTTCTCTGTGGTAACTAATGCTGTTCCATCATTTCCTGACATAAAATGTACTTGAACTATGGTGAACATTTCTGACTTTTATCTATAAGCCCATCCTCACATTGTTGGCAGGTTGCACCTGGCCATGGACTGACAATGTGTAAACGGTTTGGTTGGCTGATTTGAGTGACTGATGGCTCAGAGACCTAGTAGTGACTTATCAATCAAGATGCAAGTACTCAATACAATAACTTCCTTGTCTTATTGTGATTTCGCTTTATTTTCATGTGTGTATGACGTATTGATATTTTTCAGAAGAAAAAGAATATACAATGAATAGTCAGTTAAAAAATAGAAAGATCTGATGTAGTGCGTGGCCTACCATAGATTTTGCATGCTCCACTTATGTTGATGCCTGTGGGTGTGCTACAAATTGTAATAACTTGGAAGAACAATAATTAAAGGTTCTACTTTATCCTGTTTGAACCGGTTTTTTGATATGCCCTAAAACATGAATATAAATTGATTGACACTTCTGTTTAGTAACAAGTTCAAAAATGCTGTACGTGCAGCTTTGCAGAACAGTTTAAACAGAGGTGGAAGCCTAAATTGTGATGAGCCCAGTCTTCAAAACAGAGACATCTAGAGACCTGATTCCGAATGTACCTGAGGGAAAGAAGTTTGAGAGTTCACGCCATTACTGGTCACAATTCGTACGTGTTTTCTGAGCTTTTCAATTCATGTTCAATTGACATTCATCAATTGATGGCACAAAATTGAGAGTGCACCATTAATAGCCTGTGACTGTACTTGTGCTTGCTGGAAAAGCCTTTCAATTATTCCTGTGGTTCAAGGTTAAGTTACTTATTGGGGACAATGTTGGTTAGGAAGGATTTGGTACTTCTGTAAATTATTAGCTATCTAATTTAGGAATACAAATCAAGCACTAGCTAATCATTTCAGAAAAATTTGTTCAGGCAAACCGCTAATCAACAGCTCAAAAATAATTGAAATAACTAATAACGTATAGATATTGATAATTAATTCTTAATGAGTGAAGAAGATAGATGGAGCTGAATGTTTTAGAGTTAAGGCAGAGAGTTAATTAAACATTTTGGCTGGAATCTTACCACCGTTCACTCCGGCGAGATTTTCCCACCCTGCCACGGGCGAGGTCGGAGAATTCCGGCCATTGTATGAAAAGTTAGAATATTATTTTGCAGCATACAGCCATGTACACCCCATGGTTGTATCTATTTGAGCGTGAATTCCTTCACAGGGACTGTTTCAGCCCTCCAGCAATGGTGGCTCCAGCACGCAAAGGTTAGAGTACTTTGTGAGTGGTAATTACTTTAATGACATGACATATAACACATATTTCAAACTTTTTTGGGGTTATAGTCTTTCGTCACAAATGCCAATCCACAAAACCTCCGCTGACAATTTAATTGAAATATGCTTGTTTATATAACGCACCATTGACTAATAGGTTAAAATATAATAATAATTAAAGAAGCTCAAATGGTTAATTTGATGCAATGAAAGAAAAAAGGGACCCTTGCTTTACATAGTCCACTATCTGTTGTCATAATGTTTCACATGGGGAATTATTTTTTGGAGTGCAATGATCATTGTTATGCCGGCAATGGGGACAGTCTCGGGGAGGCAATGGCCTAGTGGTATTATCACCAGACTATTAATCCACAAACTCAGCTAATGTTCTGGGGACCCAGGTTCAAATCTCACCACGGCAGATGGCGGAGTTTGAATTCAATAAAATATATCTGGAATTAAAAATCTACTGATGACCATGAAACCTTTGTCGATGGTCAGAAAAACCCATCTTCTGCACATTAGGGAAGGAAATCTGCCATCCATACATGGTCTGGCCTACATGTGACTCCAGAGCCGCAGCAATGTGGTTGATTCTCAACTGCCCTCGGGCAACTAGGGATGGGCAATAAATGCTGGCCAGCCAGCGATACCCGTATCCCACGAATGAATAAAAAATAACAATGTGGACAGCAATGGGATGAATGGCTCATTAATGCTTTTTTGGTGGTATTTGCTGAAAGAGAAATCCTTATTCCTCTTCGAACTGCACACACGTCTGAGGTAAAAGGCTGGGTGCTATTGGTTCCTATTAACATACACTTAGATATAAGAAAAAACTAAGAAAGATTTACTACTAAAGCTCTGTACCAATTATTCTGTAACAATTACCTTCCCTGGACACAATGAGATAGTGCTCCATTAGAAATAACTTGATTCAACATGTGAAAAACTGATTTACAATTACATGAGTTTAGTTTGATGTCCAACTCTGACAAGGAGCCCAGGTAACCTGGGATTACTAGATGTGAAGTAGAATCTACTCGATGGCTCTATCTTTTTGACTCCCTGTTAGAAATGGTATATATCTTATAATCTCAGAAAGCTAGACCTTTCAGCTTCACAAATTCAAATTAGATTATCTGCTTCATAATAACATGGAGCTGCCCTGTGTCTCCTTGAGGAAACACAGAGTTAATTGGGGATAATGGGTGAGATTCTCCAGCCTCCCAGCCATGTGTTTCCCGCCAGTGGGAGGTGGCGCATTGTTTGCTATCGGCAGGATTCTCTGGTCCCGTTGCTGTCAATGGGAATTCCCATGGCGTCACCCCACACTGTTAGGAAACCAACACGCGGGAGTGCGCTGCCAGTGGGACTGGAGAATCCCACTGGCGTGAACTGCTGCAGAATTCTGACCAATACCTATACATCCCTAACAACAGCAGCAAATTTCACTTAGTGATTTTTTAACTTATTGAAAACCGCATTATCTTATATAATTAGAAATTTAGGCAACATCATTCAGATTGATTGAATATTGAGCACCATTGGCCCCAGATCTGAACTGTTTTTAGCTTTATATTTGCATCATGAGTAAGGTGGTCTATTCCTGGAATGTGAGCATGTCTGGTAGGGCCAGCATTGATTACCCATCCCTCATTCTTGAGAAGGTGGCGGTGAGCTATTTTTTAAAAATTGCTGCAGTCTGTCTGCTGGAGGAACACTTCCAGTGCTTTTAGGGAAGGAGTTCCAGGACTTCAACCCAGTGGCAGTGAAAGAACAGCCAAATAGTTCCAAGTCAGGATAGCGTGGGAAGGATATATTGGCATTGGAGGGAGTGCAGAGAAGGTTCACCAGGTTGATACCGGAGATGAGGGGTTTGGATTATGAGGAGAGGCTGAGGAGATTGGGTTTGTACTCGTTGGAGTTTAGAAGGATGAGGGGGGATCTTATGGAGACTTATAAGATAATGCGGGGGCTGGATAGGGTGGAGGCGGAGAGATTCTTTCCACTTAGTAAGGAAGTTAAAACTAGAGGACACAGCCTCAAAATAAAGGGGGGGTCAGTTTAGGACAGAGTTGAGGAAGAACTTCTTCTCCCAGAGGGTGGTGAATCTCTGGAATTCTCTGCCCACTGAGGTGGTGGAGGCTGCTACCTCGCTGAATATGTTTAAAGCGCGGATGGATGGATTCCTGATCGGTAAGGGAATTAAGGGTTATGGGGATCAGGCGGGTAAGTGGTACTGATCCACGTCAGATCAGCCATGATCTTATTGAATGGCGGGGCAGGCTCGAGGGGCTAGATGGCCTACTCCTGCTCCTATTTCTTATGTTCTTATGTTCTTAAAAAATTCATTCATCAGACATGGGTGTTGCTGGCTGACCAGCATTTATTGCCCATCCTTAGTTTGCCTGAAGGGAGTTGAGAGTCAACCACATTGCTGTGGCTTTGGAGTCACATGTAGGTCAGACCAGGTAAGGACAGCAGATTCCCTTCCATAAAAGGAGATTAGAGGAGAGGGTCTTACAGGTACTGTTGTTTCTGTGGATCTCCTGCCCATCTTCTACTGTCTGATAGAGGTTATGGTTCAAAAGGTTCTGTTGGAGGAACTTTGGAAATTGCTGCAGTGCCTCTGGTAGATGGTGCACACTGCTGCCACTCTACATCATTGAGGAGGCAAGTAAATGTTCACGGTGATTCATAGGTTGCCAATCAAGTGGGCATCTTTGTCCTGGATGTTGCTGAGCTTCTTGAGAGTTGGAGTTGCACTAATCCGTAATACTCCTAACTTGGGTCTTACAGATGATGGACAAGTTTTCGGGAGTAATGGGGTGAGTCACTTGCCACAGAATTACCAGCCTCTCAACTTCTCTTGTAGCCACAGTATGTATGTAGCTGGAAGAGTTCAGTTTCTGGTTGATGGTAGGGAAAATGGTAATGTTATTGAATGCCAAGGGGTGGTAGATAGATTCTCTCATTTTGGAGATGATCTATACTTGGCATTTTTGTGGTGAAAATATTACATAACAGTTAGCAGCCCCAGCCTGAATGTTGGGTCTTGCCGGGTGGCTTTATTATCTGAGGAGTTGTGAATGGAACTGAACATTGTGCAATTATCAGTGAACATGCCCATTTTTGACCGTATGATGGAGGGAAGGTCATTGATGAAGCAGTTGAAGATGGTTGAGCCTAGGACACCATCTGGAGGAACTCCTGCAGTAATGTCCTGGAGCTGAGATGATTGACCTCCAACAACCACAACCATTACTGACCTGTGGGACTCTTGCGGCTTAGACGATTTTCCTCCAACAAACAAAAACAAAAGATATGAATACAAGTGTACAACCAGTTGTGTTTTCCCTCAAGGGCAGTAGTTCTCTCAAATAATATATTAACTAATGATAAAAAAGTGCTACATGTCCCGAATTCAGCTCTTTTGGCCATGTTTGAACTAAGGCAGTAATGGAGTCCGAGTGGGCAGAACCTAAACTGAGCATTGGTGAGTGGGCAATTTGTTAGAACCATTTAATAACATTGTCAATGGCACCTTCCATCACTTTACTGATGACTGAGAATTGACTAGGTCCATGTAACAAAGATATTGCTCTAGTAATCTTAACCTGAATCAGTTCACTGATGTGGTTGAGTCCATTTCCACCGACTGAAACTATCTGAGAAGGTCGAATAGGAAAACTGCTCCTCACTTTTAAATAGGCAACTGAGACATGTGAGACAAAACCTTAGATGTTTCATTCCATCTCTGCCGAGAAGCATATTGTCTTCACGTCTCATCATAATTTATAGCTAAAATTGCAATGATTGTGGATATGAAACTTATGTATCATTCAAATGGTACAATAAGGAACAGCTCTTAAATACTACCAATGTAAAAACATTTTCTGTGCTTCTTTGATGGACCAACAATTGTACTTCCACACCCCATCAGTGTCAACGGTCTATACACTATCCCTATAACACCAATGCATACCACACGCTGTAGCCAGTGAATTATTTGAGCCTCTTAGCCAGGGGCCATAGATTCCTGGGAAGCCTGTTGAGGCTCTCAGCTATGGTCCACTGTGACTCAGCTGCGGCCCTCTGGGACTCTGCCATGGCCTGCTGTGACTCGGCCATCGCTTAGACTCTGCCACTCATGGTGAGGATTTCCTGCCCCAAGCTTTCCACCGTGGATGCCATCCTTGCAGTGTTGGCCTGGGAACCACGCAGGACAGGCAATAGCTGGTCTGCCTGGAAGCTTTGGGATTGCTCCCAACAGCTTCGCAGTTGGTCCACAGTTGGTCAGCCCCTCCTTCATTCCCTGGCTCTGTTGCTGCATCTCCAGCAACCGGGGGAGAAGTGATCGCAGAGCCTCAGCACGTAGCCTGGGGCCAGCTGAGACTTCGCCTCTGGCAACCCCCACGTGCCTGAGGCCTCGGACATTCCTCCTCCACCCGATGTACATCAGAAGATATGTTGTACGCACCACAGGGTGACCCAGATGCCTCACATCTAACTTGACCCACTGACGTGAGAGTCTCTGGGATGTTGAATTGCGAGGTGGAAGCTGACGCAAAACTGATGTCGGCCTTGGAGGTCCCTTCATTGGCTTCCTCTGAGGAGTCTTCCGAGCTGTTAGCGGCAGGATGGGTGGGAGCAGCAGTGGGGGCCATGATGCAGATGGCCCAGGCACGTCGGGGTCCCTTCCTGCAACACAGAACACAAGGTGAAGTGCAAGGAAGGGAGAGGAATCTGGGCTGAATGCAACTTATTTAAGATTTCTCCAACAAGTGGAGGATTGGTAGGTGCTCACTTCTACGCTCCAGCCCAACCATGCTGTCGCTAATGGTCCACATCTCCTCCTCTCCCTCAAGCTCCAGCACCCGCTCCTCAAAGAGGGTGAGGACCCAGATCTCAGGCACACCACCCCCGTCTTCACCCTCTCCCAGTGATTATGGCCATTCTTCTCCTGTTGGGACAGAACGGGCCATGTAAAATCTGATGGCACGAGTCCTGCAGGGTATCAGGGGGTGGCCCTCAGAGGGCAAGGTCAGGGATATTCTTGGGGGGGGGGGGAGAAGGGAGGTGCTTGGGGGTCAGGGATTGAAAGCATGCAGGGTCCTGAGGGTGGGGGAATCTGAGGTCATTTAGGGGGAGGATGCCAGATGAGGTTAAACACTCACCCTTGCTGCCCTGATTAGGTCATTCAGTTTTTTGTGGCATTGCTTCTCGGTTCTCCTGGCCAGTGCCCTGGCAGTGATGCAAGCTGCCACTGCCACTGCCTCCCAGGCTGCGTTTCCATCCCTTCTTCTGGGACGGCGCCCTGCTGGGGAGAGGAGGGTGTCCTGCCTTTGCCTCCACTGTCTCCAACAACTTGGCCAGATCAGCATCAGAAAAACGGGGAGCTGTCTTCCTGGAGGCCATTTCTTCCTGCAACGCCTGCCTGCCTGTCTGTCTGTCCTTGGGGTGTTTATGGAGCTATCCCTTGTTAAAGCAGATCAGCTGGAGGCAGTTTGGGAGAGTCACGTGCCCGTTAGAGCATTCCAGCGAGTTTAATGCATTTTGCCTTATTACCATGTAAGGGAAGCCAAGTCAGCACTTGCAGCAGGTGTGCTGATGGAGGAGGGGCATGATTTGTACATCTGTGATGATCGGGGGCAGGGGAGAGAGAGAGAGAGAGTCATGTCAGTCAGCCATCAGGATGGGGGGGGGGGGGGGGGGGTGTGATGAGGGGGCCATGTGCAAGGTGGTCCGGGGAAGGTAAGGGGGTCAGCAATGTTGATGGGGGGGGGGGGGTGGTCCCCAATGTTTGTAGGGAGAAGGAGAGGCTGTATCTGGCCTGCGGGGGTTTCTGCCAGGAGAGAGGGGGTCATTCAGGGTTTTTCCTTTCACTTTTTCTGCACATGCGCAGTTTGTGGCACCGATCTGAGCTGCAGGTTGTCTGGCGAATTAAGCCCCGCCCACTGCCTCTAGTGGCTAGAAATGGTCTCGCCCACTTTTTCAAAGACTAAGTGCATAAGAGTGGGCATGAAAATGCCCCCGAAAAACGGATCAAGAACTCTCCCGTTTTCACGCTGGCTGGACACTTAGAAAAAATCTTGTAAAATTCCACCCAATAAGTCAGCCAAGGTCATGTGCTCAGGTCTGAGAATGGTTCTTGAATCCATGCATAAATAACCTGATAAAATAGAACAATAAAAAATAGAGGGATGTGAAGGGGCTATATTATTCAAGCTTATATGATTACAAATTCCATTATTTTGTGATCCAGAGAAATGCAAAACATATCGTAACAATTTCAAAAATGTTGCTCAAATTAAAACCCTCCATAGTAGAAATTGATGAGTACAATGTTCAATAGCATGAAAATTTCTAACCAACTACCTACAGTGAAGTCCCTTCATTCACTAATTTTGGTACTCCTCTCCAATACCCTTTACTCTAATCAAATAATTTTTAACACGCTATTGACAAACAATGGAGCCAGGAATCCAATGGTACATAGCTTGATAGACATTGTCAAAAAGTTGGAAGACTTTAAATATGTATATGCATGCATAACCCACACCTACTTCTCTCTTCCAGAGTGAAAGGTTTGCCTAAAAAGACACAAATATAGTAAATTAACTCTATTTCTAGAGAAGCAATGTATATTCATAGGTAGGAATCCATTCTCTGTAAACAATACGGATCTGTTCAAGTCTTTCCCCTTGTTTGAATTACCAGGGTGTTGGGGGAGTTTATAGTACATCCTGTTGCTTTCTACATGGTGATGCCTCAGCCAATCAGAAGGGTCTTTCTAACCAATCAGCACCCATCTCTCCTGTAGTATATACAGTTGTGATGCTTTGAAATTTGGCATTCTTGCATTTGTCCTGATGAGTGCCAGATGAAAATCTTCAGCAACATATCTGCATCTTTTCAGCAATATTCAAGTTCTGTTAGTAATCCAAGTTAATGCACTGGGTATAGATTCATCTGAACTTATATATTTTCTCACTGCAGAATGTGATTGAAAAGCAAGAACAAATAATGTATGTTGTGAAGGGGTGCATAAAACACAGCATTGGACAAAATTCCTAAGTAGGGGTCGGGGGTGGGGGAGGGTGGTGGGGGTGGAATGGGGGTGAAGGGATAGTGCATAGGGTGTGTTGGTTGTTTACACATAAAAGAACATTTCTCAACACTCAAGCATCAGTAGTCTTGAAGTACAATGGATTTTTTTTCCACAAAATCATTTACCTTAGTTAGGATTGAGTGCTCCAATAACATATGAAAGATTTGCCAAGTAATTCTGTTCAATGTTTCCATCCCCATTGATAGGACTGCTGTGTGTTTTCCAACATGTTTAGTTGTTATGGCAGTTGTTCACCAAAGACAAAAGGAAAGCTAAGGTTTTCACTCAGAAATATCCTGAAGCTGATGGACTCGAAGGTGAAGGAGAATCAACTGATCAATATTAGTCATTCCTTACTGACAGCGCACTTGTCATGCACCCCCAGGCACTCTTCAAATCTCTTCAAATTTAAGATGAAAGGATTGAGAGTTTTCTGCCTATCATGTGTGGACAAAACTGACATTGTCAGCACTGATGAATGATAAGAGCAGCGCTCTAAATGACTCTTGCAATATCCTTTGAAAAGTTGTTTTGAGATTGATTGCATAGCATTTACAGAAGAGAAACAGGTCAGATGGCTCAACCAGTCTGTGCTGGTCTTTGATCTCACAAGCCTTCTCCCATTCTACTTCATCCAACCTGATCCACATATCTCTCTATTCCTTTCCCTCCTCATGTACTTATGTAAATGATCAAATCTGGCCCGGCCAAATGAGAGGACAATAACTCCAGGCGTCCCAGTGCAATTTATTGGATCACTGGCCATTTATCCCTGTTTTTTTTATTCATTCGTGGGACATGGGTGTCACTGACTGGCCAGCATTTATTGCCCATCCCTAGTTGCCCTTGAGAAGATGGTGGTGAGCTGCCTTTTTGAATCGCTGCAGTCCATGCACCGTGGGTTGATCCACAATGCTGTTAAGGAGGGAATTCCAGAATTTTAATCCAGGTTTCAAGCCCATTTACAAGCCCAAAATCGCTTCATACTCTTACACTGGCAGGACCAATTGAGCAATCTCATACAATGAAGATTAATATGACAGTCTCAGTAGGGAATAGCAGGGATGATCTTCTGAGAATAATGACTGAGTGGCCTCTTGTTCGTTGTCCATGCGAGTAGGGTTGTGATTGCTAATTGCTATTAGACGATGCCTGTATTACAGTTTGGGTTTCTTCCAGCACTTTTTCCTTTTGTTCATGGTTAAGGGTGATCTCCAGTTGCAATTAACGTCCCTTGTACTGAAACTTGCATCTTTATAAAGTGTCACATGCGGATTAAAACCTAAGTTTAACAACGACCTTCCAATTTCCGGAGCATCTGACACCACAAAGACGGGGTGACGCTAGTCCTTTACATTGTAGAAGACCCCCCTCACCCCACACACAACCCACCCACCCCGCACCCCCCCCCCCCCTCCACTGGCCAGCTGGATGGCTCTGGTTCTGTCCTCAAAATCTGAGAGGACCTTCAGCTCTGACATCTCTCCACCCATCTGAGATCTCTCCCTCTCGTGTGCCAGCTTGTTCTGCATGAAGAAAAATGGAGAGTATGTAAGCAGGACGTGTGCCAGGACAGACGGTAAGAATGCCTGGCATGTGTGGATGGTGAGTGGATGGGAGCAATGGGGTAATGGGGATGTGACCCACAGGGGAGATGAAGATGTGTTTGGGAGAGCGAGTAGTGAGATCCCTGTAGATGAGGTGTGTGTGCGCCTGTGTGCGTATATGTGGAGAGTGATGAGGAGAGTGACTTACCCTGGCAGAATGAAGGAGATACTCGCTGGTTTTCTTCCTGAGCGAGGGTACAGCACATCACGTTGGGCCTCTGCAGCACCAGGAGTCTCTCCAGGGAGATGTCTGCAAACTTGGGGGTGGATTTCTTGGCCGCCAGCACTTCCCGGTGACTTATTAGGAGTGGCTTGTGTGTCCTGGAGTGGCCTTTAAATGTGGCGCCCTGATGATGGCACTGAGCAGATGGCAGAGTGGGCAACTCGACGGCTACCCGCCAGCGATACGGCGTGGAACTCATGGCAGAAAATCTTTGGCACGAGATGCTGCACCTTCTGGTGGGAAAAGCTGCCATTGCTGTCAATGGGCTCAATGCTGCTTTTCCTGCCCACTATCGGCCTTTGCCAGTCTCACCCTTAGACTCCAGGACAGAAGATCCTGTCTAATGTGTTGGCACCAATTCAGTATCATTTAAATTAGGCTTCATGCTACCAGAAATTATACTGGCTAATGACCTGGTAACGTCACTGAGGGAACGTTGCTGCCAGAACTAATCTCCATAGTTTTCTCTGTAGAAACCTTTGTTTAGGTTTTGTTTTTGTCCACTGCCATCAATAGTAAACTCTGTGCCTGCAACTCTTCTTTTTTAATAGGCAGCTGTTACATGGAAGCTATTACACAATGGTTGCTGATCCGGAATTTTTCCCACCACATCTCCAGGTTGATCCAAATACCGTGCAATAGATTTTTCCATGAAATCTCTCCCATTCAGGCTCACCACCTACACCAATGCCATGGATGGTTTGTGCAGGGACAGACCAGAAACAGTGCAAACCACTGATAAGAATTCATATCCATCTCAATGTAAGAAATTGTTAGTTATTATAAATGGAGAGATCTATACTAAATATGCTCCTCTTAGTGCTTTCAATACCTGAGTTTCTTCCCCATCTGTCCAAACACGTTAATAGCAAAATGATTCTAGTTGTAATTTGCAGGGGAGTGTATCTATGACCACAGCATTTCATGCTAAGTGCCTCATTAATTATAATTGGAAGTTGGCACTGTACAGAAGTGATCTTATAGAGTTAGGATATTCCAAATGCAAATTTTGTGCTTGGAAATTCCACTGATTTTGCTGGTTTAATCTTAATTGTATTCATTTGTGAAATTGGTCTTTCTTTGAGGAACAACCTTAAATGTGAGTAGCTCTCTGTTAACTTGGAATGTGATATATTGAACTACTTTTCTAGTGATTGTGACATTTTTGACCAATTTAAGAGAGGTCTAGTGGTCAAAATGAACAGAGATTATAGTTTAACTTTTCAAATGCAGCATTAGGTAATAGTGCCAGAATTGTCGTTTGCAAAGATTGCACAAGGCATGGGAAATTAGTTCATGCTCAAGAAAATATTTCTTCCTTTTAGTTTAATATTCCTTTAGCGCTGCTGCCTCACAGCGCCAGGGACCTGGGTTCGATTCCTGACTTGGGTCACTGTCTGTGTGGAGTTTGCACATTCTCCCCGTGCCTGCGTGGGTTTCCTCCGGGTGCTCCAGTTTCCTCCCACAGTCCAAAGATGTGTGGGTTAGGTGAATTGGCCATGCTAAATTGACCTTGGTGTCAGGGGGACTAGCTAGGATAAATGCATGGGGCTATGGGGGTAGGACCTGGGTGGGATTGTAGCTGGTGTAGACTCGATGGGCCAAATGGCCTCCTTTTGCACTGTCGGATTCTATGATTCGATTTAGAATTAGTGTTAATAAGTTTTGGTTTGTTTTGCTCTGATTTAATTTTAGAATTACTGAAGTTAAGACAAAAATCTATTAGTTGTGATTTTTGTGAGGCTCTGGTAATATGACACAATACTCCTGACGTTTTTCGCTCACAATGTACCTGTCACAACATTGCTGACGTACACTGGCACAAATCCTGTGTTGTGACTGGCTGATGATTAAACGAGGTCAAAACGCTGACCCTGATAAAAGTAATTTCCGTCATGTGCAATGATATTCTCAATGAACAGCAGCAGAGATTACACTGTTATGTTACGAGAGTGGCTAATGACATATTATTACAAATAATGTCAAAGATTGAGGATGTTATTACAAAGGAAAAAGAAGCAACCAGAAAAAGTACTTCAGCAATGCTACTGAATTTGTGATGATTTAATTTTTGCATGCTCCTTTTCCATTCACTGAATATTAATGATGGCATTTATCAGACAGAACAGTATATATTTCATACTGGAAATCTAGTTCTAATGTTAAGGTATTGGAACTGTGGGCCATACCAGCATCAATGCATCATTGATTTGGCTAAGATGTAGTGTAAACAGCAAAACAGTATCTGGTCAGCTAACGTTTTAAAGAAAAAGGATGAAAGTCTTCTTCAAGCATTTGCTGACACCCCGACAGGCAGTAGGACAATTTGCCAGAATTTACAAGCACAGCTAACAAGATATTGTGCTGGAGACCTCTTTCCCCAATTCCGAGATCAGAGTTTGCCACAGTTGAAGAATAAGTTGAAGGCATATTGCGCTGAACTCAATAGAGAGGCCGGAATTTTTCATCTGTCGGACACACACAAAATGTGCTTCTGGCCATGGCCAGCCTCGGAACGCAATTTCACACCGGCTGGCCAATTAATGGGCAGCTGGCATGAACCGTGCACTGGGAAAGGCTCAGTGCTGTTGGGGGGTGCGGGAAGAGGGCAGGCACTGTGAGCTGGCGCTTCTAATGTGATCTCTCAGGAGTGGGCAGTTGCTGCGGTGCTGTCTCAGGGAGCTGCAGAGCTCTAAAAAAATTAACTACGATGGAAAAATTATGTAAAGGGTGTCGGGGCAGCAAATTCAAACACAAACCTCAGTCCCCAGACACTTGTTAAAATTTAATTTAAGATCGGACATTTCAGCCCATCCTGCATCGGGTTTGAAGCCAAAAAGGTAAAAGCCGCCTGGCCTATCAGCCCATCCGCCCACTGACTGTAAAGGCAGATGAACCACGTAAAATTGAGTTCAATTGGCCCCTCAATGGGCTAAATTGCCTGTTTGATTGTCGGTAAGTGCGCCTCTGACTATCTCATGCATCCGCTGACCAAAATATTGCTCGTGTGCGCAGTGACTTCAGGAAACGTGCTTGACGTCTTCTTGTGCGATTTAATTTTTTTTTCTTCATTGTGGAACATGGGCATCGCTGGCTGGCCAGCATTTATTGCCCATCCCCTAGTTGCCCTTGGAGGGCAGTTCAGAGTCAACCATATTGCTGTGGGTCTGGGGTCATATGTAGGCCATACTGGGTAAGGACGGCAGATTTCCTTCCCTAAAGTGAATCAGATGGGTTCTTCCGACAATGGTTTCATGGTCATTGTAAGATTCTTAATTCCAGATGTTGTTTATTGAATTCAAAGTCCACTATCTGCCGTGGCAGGATTTGAACCCGGGTCCCCAGAACATTAGCTGACTTTCTGGATTAATAATCTAGCGATAATACCACTAGGCCACTGCCTCCCCCTTTAATTTAATTTGCTTCCAGGCAGGGTGTGTGCTCGCCTGAGAAACTTAAAATTCTGGCCAGAATTTCAAAGGATATGACGCAAAGAACGTATAGCAAAAATAGAGAAATATTGACCACAGAGATAAATTACAATTGAAAATCTCGGTGGACAATAATTTATCAGCCCTCTGAAGTGGAATCCTCATGGACAGAACTGCCGAAGGAAGCAGATAAACATGTGCATTATTTCATGACTTTGTCCATGTTAATCTAAATAAAAATTATTTAACAGACTCGTATCAAACTTGCCGGGACTACGCACGGCAAATTTGGCATTTTTGATTAAATAGATGAAAATAAAGGAACTGGAGGAAATTCAGCAAAGGGTGGTGACAATAACGGTGAAATCGAATTACCCAATAGTGTTAGCAAAGCATACTTTGTACAGTCTGACAACAAAGCGGGAAGGTCTGTGCATTTTTTTTCCCCAAGGAACGAGTAAATCTTGACCATAGGCTACACCACTTATTAGCGGAATGAACAAACTATGGTTATAATCGGAGGAAATCTAGGAAATGGAAAACCCCTCTAGCAACTACTAAAAGACTCCAAAGCTGCTTAATTCCACGGTGTCTGAGACCATTTCAATCATGCTGATTCGTGATTAACTCATTCGCTTTCTAATGAAAATAAATCCATCAGATTTTAGTTAAAGGTTCGGTGCATGATTTTCTCATTACCTATTCAGTACTTGCTTTCCTCTTTGAGTGTCCCACCCAGTGGGCTGCTGCACAATATTAAAGCAAAGGTTATATCAGCTTCATGAATTATTGCAGATCGTACAAATCTGTGTTTGTATTGCACATTTATATCTTTTAATTAATGTCATTATCGGGGTCCAATTTGGGCTGTCAGGGAGGGACAGAATACTTGTACAGAGTTAGAATAGTCAACCCTTCTAGCCCACTTCCCAGGGGTCAGCGGGGGTCAGACAGAAGTGAAGATTACCAGCAGGCCTATTGCTCATCCTCGGGGTAAAGTTTAAAGCTTTGTGAGGGGAGAAATTAAAGAAGGGTCCAAACATAACTTCAAAAATTATCAGTATCATGTACTACAACTAATTGGCATGCTATGGACAGCATGGTGGCACAGTGGTTAGCACTGCTGCCTCACAGCGCCAGGAACCCAGGTTCAATTCTGGCCTTGGGTGACTGTCGATGTGGAGTTTGCACGTTCTCCCTGTGTCTGCATAGGTTTCCTCCAGGTGCACTGGTTTCCTCCCACAATCCAAAGATGTGCGGGTTAGGTGGATTGGCCATGCTAAATTACCCCTTAGGGTCAGGGGGATCAGCAGGGTAAATATGTGGGGCTACGGGGATAGGGGCTGGTGGGATTGTTGTCGGTTCAATGGCCGAATGGCCTCCTTCTGCACTGTAGGGTTTCTATGATTCGATGAAATGCAAGCATTTGTTCCAGATCGAGCAACTGCAGTATTTGCTAATTTTTGTATTGTATGAAGCTATAATATAAAGTAATATAATATAAATTTATCCTGCTCTGAGCAACATGAATTATACAGACAGGAATATTACTGTCCTTTGTTGTGCTGGCTCAATGAGTGTTAAGTGTTGATTTTGCAGCTGCATCTGTTTAAGAACAATGACGACCTGCATTTATAAAGTACTTTTAACCTAGCAAAGCACCCCAAGGTGTTTCATTGGGGCCCAGGAGAGTGCCTTTTAAGAACTTTCAGGCAAATCTCTGCTGAGCCACTGTCAACCCAGCTTACAATTCTATCTTCCTCTTCCAATATTCTTTGTGCGACACCTTTTGGGAAAAATGTAAATGATCTTTGACTCCTTTACTGCCACTGTCCGTGACGTGCCAATTTGATGTAGAATGTCTTCATTCATCCGTCTTGTATCTACTGATCTGTGATTTTAACCCATTGATTTTAGAGTTCCCATGCCTTGCGACAGTATCAGTTTCTGATCTTTAATAATCGAAGTACTTCCAACATATTTTATAGCTTACATATCCTTACAATCCTTACATATTTCTGTGTTTTCCATGGCGATATATTGATACACTTGTTTAAATCTGTTGATATTTGATTTAATCTGTTATGGTTGTAATACAAAATAAACAGAATTATTGAATAATATTGGCTTAAAAGATTCAGAATTCCCACTGCTAAAAACCCAATATTTGAATTGTTGCAAGTTACAGATCGCTGTCTGAATCCCAACATTGTAACATTGCTTAAATATGAAATTATATTATCATTTAACTTAGGACACACCCATGTTTCTTGAGTCTTGTGAGCTGCAGTTGCAATGCCAATTAAGATCCTGAGGAGTACTGACAGGGTGGATGTGGAGAGGATGTTTCCTCTTGTTGGAGAATCTAGTACTGGGGGGGGGTCACTGTTTAAAAATTAGGGGGGCGCTCATTTAAGAGAGATGAGGAGATTTTTTTTCTCTTCAGAGGGTCGTGGGTCTTTGGAACTCTCTTCCTCAAAAGGCGCGTGGAAGCAGAATGTTTGAATATTTTTAATGATGTGGAGATGCCGGTGTTGGACTGGGGTAATTGCTACCAAATAAACGTGTTGGACTTTAACCTGGTGTTGTTAGACTCCTTACTGTGAATATTTTTAAGGCAGAGCTAGATAGAATCTTGATTAACAAGGTGGGGGGAGGGGTGAAAGGTTATCAGGGGTCAGCAGGAATGTGGGGTTGAGGTTACAATCAGATCAGCCATGACCTTATTGAATGGTGGAGCAGGCTTGACGGGCCGAGTGGCCTACTTCTGCTCCTAATTCATATGTTTGTCACACTATGGCAACTTGGAAATGTATTTTCAATGGTCTGAGTGCTGAAAATGTATGACAGTGTAGTCAAATGCTGGCAAAACATATCATAAATGGATATAGCACAGAAGGAGGTCAGTCAGAAGTCAGTCAATAGAAGGCTGTAATAGACAGCAATTAATTGCCTGTTTGCTTCATTAGCACAGGAGTGTTGCTAGCTATTTGTCGGAATGGTCACCTGAATACTGATTGTCAGTAGCTCTGCTCAGAATCAGTGCAGTAGATTATTCCTACAAGGAAAAGGTTTCGCAAGTTAAATGCTTTAAATCGTAAGGTGCTTCTCAATCAGCTGTTGGTACCCTGAATTTGGCAAAAAGAAAATATGTTTTGCTTGTTTTTCAACTCCAGTAATGTGTACCAAAACAAAGAAACATTTGCTACCTGACAGACACTGCACCAATGTAGTTCTCACCATCTGTGCAGTTCAGAACTGTGCCATCAGCCTCTCCACAAAAGCTTATAATCCTTTCATTAAATGCTTTTTTCAGAGTGATTATGAAAATACATATCTGAGCAAAAGGCCTCTAAATATAATTGTATTTGTTCCTTTTGCAGATAAAAATGGATACATGTTTGGACTAAATAGTCTAGGGCACAATACTGATCATGAATTCTCCTATTTTGTACCTTCCTATTGCTGATCAAGTGTCATGTTTCACCTCAAAATACTTAGCATTCACACATAATTTGTCGTATGATGAATGCATGCAGAATTACATTACCATGGAAACTGAATGAAAAACATTCGTATACTTGCCATTGCAAGTGTTGCACCTAATTTCTTTATACTCTTCTTAAGACTATAAAGGAATTCATACCTCAAACCTGGAATCTTAGACTTACCACAATAAAGTTAAAGTTTATTTATTAGTCACAAGTAAGGCTTACATTAACACTGCAATGAAGTTACTGTGAAATTCCTCTAGTCGCCACACTTCGGTGCCTGTTCGGGTCATTGCATCTAATTAGCACGTCTTTCAGACTGTGGGAGGAAACCAGAGCACCAGGAGGAAATCCACGCAGACACGGGGAGAATGTGCAAACTCCACACAGTGACCCAAGCCAGGAATCGAACCCGGGTCCCTGGCGCTGTGAGGCAGCAGTGCTAACCACTGTGCCACTATGAAATGGAACACAACTGCCAGAGTTCTGAAAGTAATGATCACCAATAATGAGGCTCAAGTAAAGAAATGTCCAGATAAATTGCAACAGAAAAGTTATAGCCTTGAATACTAAAATTTCGATCACACTCTAGCCCTCAAAAGGAATTTGGATAAATATTTGAACACAAGAAAGGATGGCATGGTGGCATGGTGATTAGCACTGCTGCCTCACAGTGCCAGAGAACAGAGTTTGACAGAGTTTCTGGCCTTGGGTGACTGTGGAGTTTGCACATTCTCCCCGTGTCTGTGTGGGTTTCCTCCGGGTCCCTCCCATAGTCCAAAGACGTGCAGTTTAGTTGGATTGGCCATGCTAAAATGCCCATTAGTGTTCAAAAATGTGTAAGTTAGATGGATTAGCTATGGTAAATGTGCGGGGTTACAGGGATAGGGCAGGGGAGGGAGTTGAGTCTGGGTAAGATGCTCTTTTGGAAAGTCGGTGCAGACTCAGTTGGCCAAAGGGCCTCCCCCTTCACTCTAGGGATTGTATGGTTCTATACAAACATTTTCCGGAAATAACGGGGGTTTGGGACTAACTGAATTGCTCTTGGAAAGAGCCTGTGCAGATTTGATGGGCTGAATTTCCCTTCTGTACTGTACTAAACTGTGATTCTATGAAATGGCACTCTGTGATAACACTTTGCTATTCCATCATGGAGTGAAAAGGAATTCCCCTTAGCTCAGGAATGTTGAGACTAATTCCCATGCTGTGTTGCAATCCCTACCTGGACGGTTCAGCTATACAACTGAACAATCAGACCGGGTGACCGCTTTGATTAAGGTCCCACAAGCAGGACCCAGACCTTTCTGTTGTTTGCCACTTCAGCCTCTACGTGATGCGCTCCTCTACGCAATGCGCTCTTCTACGTAATGAGCTCCTCTACGCAATGCACTCCGAGCAATGTGCTCCTCTAAGCAATGCGCTCCTCTACACAATGCACTCTGAGCAATGTGCTCCTCTACGCAATGCGCTCTGAGCAATGCGCTCCTTTAAGCAATGCGCTCCTCTACGCAATGCACTCCGCTACGCAATGCGCTCCGAGCAATGCGCTCCTCTACGCAATGCGCTCCGAGCAATGTGCTCCTCTACGCAATGCACTCCTCTACGCAATGTGCTCCTCTAAGCAATGCACTCCTCTACGCAATGCGCTCCTCTACGCAATGCGCTCCTCTACGCAATGCGCTCCTCTACGCAATGCGCTCCTCTACGCAATGCGCTCCTCTATGCAATGCACTCCTCTACGCAATGTGTTCCTCTACGCAATGCGCTCCTCTACGCAATGCACTCCTCTAAGCAATGCGCTCCTCTACGCAATGCACTCCTCTACGCAATGCACTCCTCTAAGCAATGCACTCCTCTACGCAATGCGCTCCTCTACGCAATGTGTTCCTCTACGCAATGCGCTCCTCTACGCAATGTGTTCCTCTACGCAATGCGCTCCTCTACGCAATGCACTCCTCTACGCAATGCGCTCCTCTACGCAATGCGCTCCTCTACGCAATGCACTCCTCTAAGCAATGCGCTCCTCTACGCAATGCACTCCTCTACGCAATGCGCTCCTCTACGCAATGCGCTCCTCTACGCAATGCGCTCCGAGCAATGTGCTCCTCTACGCAATGCACTCCTCTACGCAATGCACTCCTCTATGCAATGTGTTCCTCTACGCAATGCGCTCCTCTATGCAATGCGCTCCTCTACGCAATGCACTCCTCTACGCAATGTGTTCCTCTACGCAATGTGCTCCTCTACGCAATGCACTCCTCTACGCAATGTGTTCCTCTATGCAATGTGTTCCTCTACGCAATGCACTCCTCTACGCAATGCGCTCCTCTATGCAATGCGCTCCTCTACGCAATGCACTCCTCTACGCAATGTGTTCCTCTACGCAATGTGCTCCTCTACGCAATGCGCTCCTCTATGCAATGCGCTCCTCTACGTACGCAATGCACTCCTCTATGCAATGCGCTCCTCTACGTACACAATGCGCTCCTCTATGCAATGCGCTCCTCTACGCAATGCGTTCTTCTACGCAATGCGCTCCTCTATGCAATGCGATCCTCTACGCAATGTGTTCCTCTACGCAATGCACTCCTCCATGCAATGCGCTCCTCTACGCGATGTCCTCCTCTACGCAATGCACTCCTCTATGTAATGCGCTCCTCTACGCAAGATGTTCCTCTACGCAATGCGCTCCTCTAAGCAATGCGATCCACTACGTACGAATGTGCTCCTCTATGTAGGCAATGCGTTCCTCTACACAATGCGCTCCTCTACGCAATGTGCTCCTCTACGCAATGCGCTCTTCTACGCAATGTGCTCCGAGCAATGCGCTCCTCTACGCAATGCGCTCCAAGCAATGCGCTCCTCTACGCAATGTGCTCCGAGCAATGTGCTCCTCTACGCAATGCGCTCCGAGCAATGCGCTCCTCTACGCAATGCGCTCCGAGCAATGCGCTCCTCTACGCAATGCGCTCCGAGCAATGCGCTCCTCTATGCAATGTGCTCCTCTACACAATGCGCTCTTCTACGCAATGCGTTCCGAACAATGCGCTCCTCTAAGCAATGCGCTCCTCTACGCAATGCGCTCCTTTACACAATGCGCTCTTCTACGCAATGTGCTCCTCCACGCAATGCACTCCTCTACGCAATGCGCTCCTCTACACAATGTGCTCCTCTACGCAATGTGCTCCTCGACGCAATGCTCTCCTCTACACAATGCGCTCCTGTACGCAATGCGCTCCTCTATGCAATGCGCTCCTGTACGCAATGTGCTCCTCTACGCAATGCGCTCCTCTACGCAATGCGTTCCTCTACGCAATGCGCTCCTCTACACAATGCGCTCCTCTGGACAATGCGCTCCTCTACGCAATGTGTTCCTCTACGCAATGCACTCCTCTATGTAATGCGCTCCTCTACGCAATGTGTTCCTCTACGCAATGCACTCCTCTATGTAATGCGCTCCTCTACGCAATGTGTTCCTCTACGCAATGCACTCCTCTATGTAATGCGCTCCTCTACACAATATGTTCCTCTATGCAATGCACTCCTCTACGCAATGCGCTCCTCCATGCAATGCGCTCCTCTACGCAATGCGCTCTTATAAGAACATAAGAACATAAGAAATAGGAGCAGGAGTAGGCCATCTGGCCCTTCGAGCCTGCCCCGCCATTCAACAAGATCATGGCTGATCTGAAGCGAATCAGTTCCACTTACCCGCCTGCTCCCCATATCCCCTAATTCCCTTATCGATCAGAAAACTATCTACCCGTGATTTAAACATATTCAACGAGGAAGCCTCCACCACTTCAATGGGCAGAGAATTCCAGAGATTCACTACCCTCTGAGAGAAGAAGTTCCCCCTCAACTCTGTTCTGAACCGGCCCCCCCTTATTTTGAGGCTGTGCCCTCTAGTTCTGGTTTCCCTTCTAAGTGGAAAGAATCTCTCCACCTCTACCCTATCCAGCCCCTTCATTATCTTATATGTCTCTATAAGATCACCCCTCATCCTTCTAAACTCCAACGAGTACAGACCCAATCTGTTTAATCTCTCCTCATAAGCTACACCCTTCATCTCCGGTATCAACCTGGTGAACCTTCTCTGCACTCCATCCAAGGCCAATATATCCTTTCGCAAATAAGGGGACCAAAACTGCACACAGTACTCCAGTTGCGGCCTCACCAGTGCCTTGTACAGTTGCAGCAAGACCTCCCTGCTTTTATATTCTATCCCCCTCGCGATAAAGGCCAACATTCCATTCGCCTTCTTGATCACCTGCTGCACCTGCAGACTGAGTTTTTGCGATTTGTGCACAAGGACCCCCAGGTCCCTCTGCACAGTCGCACGATGTAATTTTTCTCCATTTAAATAATATTCCAATTTACTATTATTTCTTCCAAAGTGGATAACCTCACATTTGCTAACGTTATATTCCATCTGCCAGATCCTCGCCCACTCGCTCAGCCTATCCAAATCTCTCTGCAGACTTTCCGCGTCCTCCACGCAATTCGCTTCGTGTCATCAGCAAACTTGAATACCCTACATTCAGTCCCCTCCTCCAGATCATCTATGTAAATGGTAAACAATTGAGGCCCCAGCACCGATCCCTGCGGCACGCCACTGGTCACCAACTGCCAACCAGAAAAGCACCCATTTATCCCAACTCTCTGCTTCCTGTTAGATAGCCAATCCCCAATCCACGCCAACACCTTACCCCTAACTCCGTGTACCCCAATCTTCTGCAGCAACCTTTTGTGAGGCACCTTATCGAACGCCTTCTGGAAATCTAAAAACACCACATCCACCGGTTCCCCTCTGTCAACCGCACTAGTGACATCTTCATAAAAGTCCAGTAGATTCGTCAAACACGACTTTCCCTTCATGAATCCATGCTGCGTCTGCTTGATCGAACCATTCTTATTCAGGTGCTCTGTTATTTCCTCTTTAATAATGGACTCTAGTATCTTCCCAACTACGGACGTTAAGCTAACCGGCCTGTAGTTACCCGCCTTTTGTCTACTTCCTTTTTTAAACAGCGGTGTAACAGTAGCTGTTTTCCAGTCAGCCGGCACTACCCCAGAGTCCAGCGAATTTTGATAAATTACTACTAACGCATCTGCTATTACCTCAGCCATTTCTTTCAGTACCCTGGGATGCATTCCATCCGGGCCCGGGGACTTGTCTACCTTCAGTCCTATTAGTCTACCAAGCACCACCTCCTTAGTAACAGTAATTGTATTAAGGACCTCCCCTCCCACCAACTCTCGATCTCTAATATTCGGCAAACTATTTGCGTCTTCCACCGTGAAGACCGACACAAAGAGCTTATTTAAAGTCTCAGCCATTTCCTCGTTTTCCACTATTAAATCCCCCTTCTCATCTTCCAAGGGTCCAACATTCACTCTAGCCACTCTATTCCTTTTTATATACTTGTAAAAACTTTTACTATCATTTTTTATATTTTGAGCTAGTTTAGTTTCATAATCTATCTTTCCTTTCTTAATCGCTTTCTTAGTCGTTCTTTTTTTTCTTTAAAGCTTTCCCAATCCACTAATTCTCCACTATTTTTGGCCACTCTGTACGCATCTGATTTTATTTTAATACTCTCCTTTATTTCCTTCGTTATCCACGTCCGGTTATCCTTTTTCTTACAGTCCTTCTTTATCACCGGAATATATTTTTGCTGAGTACTTAAAAAAATCTCCTTAAAAATCCTCCACTGTTCCTCAGCTGTCCTACCTACCAGTCTGCTCGCCCAGTCTACATTAGCCAATTCCACCCTCATCCTATCGTACTCCCCTCTGTTCAAGCAGAGGACACTGGTTTGGGACCCTACTTTCTCACCCTCCATCTGTATTAGAAATTCCACCATATTATGATCACTCATCCCAAGAGGATCCTTCACAAGAAGATCCTTAATCCTACCTGTCTCATTGCACAGAACCAGATCCAAGATAGCTCGCTCTCTCGTAGGTTCTGTAACATACTGTTCAATGAAACAATCCCGACAGCATTCCAAGAACTCTTCCTCAAGCCCTCCACGTCCAATTTGAGTCGACCAATCAATATGTAGGTTAAAATCCCCCATGATTATTGCCGTTCCACTTTTGCACGCATCCATTATTTGCTTGTTTATAGCCCTCCCCACCTCTAAGTTATTATTTAGGGGCCTATAGACCACGCCTACCAGTGTCTTTCTCCCCCTACTATTCCTTATCTCCACGCACAACGATTCCACGTTTTGCTCCTTAGAGCCTATGTTGTCTATGCAATGCGCTCCTCCACGCAATGCGCTCCTCTACGCAATGCGTTCCTCTATGCAATGTGCTCCGCTATGCAATACGCTCCTCTACGCAATGTGCTCCTCTATGCAATGTGCTCCGCTATGCAATACGCTCCTCTATGCAATGCGCCCCTCTGCGCAATGCGCTCCTCTATGCAATGTGCTCCTCTATGCAATGCGCTCCGAGCAATGCGCTCCTCTAAGCAATGCGCTCCTCTATGCAATGCGCCCCTCTGCGCAATGCGCTCCTCTATGCAATGTGCTCCTCTATGCAATGCGCTCCTCCACGCAATGCGCTCCTCTACGCAATGCGTTC
This sequence comes from Mustelus asterias, assembly GCF_964213995.1. Lineage (NCBI taxonomy): Eukaryota > Metazoa > Chordata > Chondrichthyes > Carcharhiniformes > Triakidae > Mustelus > Mustelus asterias. The sequence continues at coordinate 19,749,721 of NC_135811.1, read as the reverse complement.
CTCTACGCAATGTGCTCCGCTATGCAATACGCTCCTCTATGCAATGCGATCCTCTACGCAATGTGCTCCTCCTCGCAATGCGCTCCTCTATGCAATGCGCTCCTCTACTCAATGCACCCCTCTGCGCAATGCGCCCCTCTGCGCAGTGCGCTCCTCTTTGCAATGCGCTCCTCTATGCAATGCGCTCCTCTACGCTATGTGCTCCTCTACGCAATGCGCTCCTCTATGTACGCAATGTTCACTTCTAAGCAATGCACTCCTAGATGCAATGCGCTCCTCTACGCAATGCGCTCCTCTACGCACGCAATGTGCTCCTCTAAGCAATGCGCTCCTCTACACAATGCGCTCCTCTGCATACGCAATGCGCTCCACCACACAATGCGCTCCACCATGCAATGCGCTCCTCTAAGCAATGCGCTCCTCTACGTACACGATGCACTCCTCTACGCAATGCACTCCTCTGCACAATGCGCTCCTCTACGTAATGCACTCTACATATGCAATGCGCTCCTCCACGCAATGCGCTCCTCCACGCAATACGCTCCTCCACGCAATGCGCTCCTCCACGCAATGTGTTCTTCTACGCAATGTGCTCCTCTACGCAATATGTTCCTCTACACAATACACTCCTCTAAGCAATGCGATCCTGTACGTACGAAATGCGCTCCTCTACGCAATGCGCTTCTCTACGCAATGCGCTCCTCCACGCAATGCGCTCCTCCACGCAATGCGCTCCTCTACGCAATGTGTTCCTTTACACAATGCGCTCCTCCACGCAATGCGCTCTTATACGCAATGCGCTCCAAGCAATGCACTCCTCTACGCAATGCGCTTCTCTATGCAATGCGCTCCTCTATGCAATGCACTCCTCTACGCAATGCGCTCCGAGCAATGCGCTCCGAGCAATGCTCTCCTCTATGCAATGTGCTCCTCTACGCAATGCGTTCTTCTACGCAATGCGTTCTGAGCAATGCGCTCTTCTAAGCAATGCGCTCCTCTCCGCAATGCGCTCCTCCATGCAATGTGCTCCTCTGCACAATGCGCTCCTCTATGCAATGAGTTCCTCTACGCAATGCGCCCCTCTGCGCAATGCGCTCCTCTACGCAATGCGCCCCTCTGCGCAATGCGCTCCTCCACGCAATGTGTTCCTCTACGCAATATGCTCCTCTACGCAATATGTTCCTCTACGCAATACGCTCCTCTAAGCAATGCGATCCTGTACGTACGAAATGCGCTCCTCCACGCAATGCGCTCCTCCACGCAATGCGCTCCTCCACGCAATGCACTCCTCTATGCAATGCGCTCCTCCACGCAATGCGCTCCTCCACGCAATGCGCTCCTCTACACAATGTGTTCCTTTACACAATGCGCTCCTCCACGCAATGCGCTCTTATACGCAATGCGCTCCAAGCAATGCACTCCTCTACGCAATGCGCTCCTCTATGCAATGCGCCCCTCTATGCAATGCACTCATCTATGCAATGCACTCCTCTACGCAATGCGCTCCGAGCAATGCGCTCCGAGCAATGCGCTCCTCTATGCAATGTGCTCCTCTATGCAATGCGTTCTTCTACGCAATGCGCTCTGAGCAATGCGCTCCTCTAAGCAATGCGCTCCTCTACGCAATGCACTCCTCTACACAATGCGCTCCGAGCAATGCGCTCCGAGCAATGCGCTCCTCTATGCAATGTGCTCCTCTACGCAATGCGTTCTTCTACGCAATGCGCTCTGAGCAATGCGCTCCTCCATGCAATGTGCTCCTCTGCACAATGTGCTCCTCCATGCAATGTGCTCCTCTGCACAATGTGCTCCTCTACGTACCCAATGCGCTCCTCCACGCAATGCGTTCCTCTCCGCAATGTGCTCTTCTATGCAATGCGCTCCTCTACGCAATGTGCTCTTCTATGCAATGCGCTCCTCTACGCAATGCGCACCTCCATGCAATGCGCTCCTCCACGCAATGCGCTCCTCCACGCAATGCGCTACTCTACGCAATGCGCTCCTCCACGCAATGCGCTACTCTACGCAATGCGCTCCTCCACGCAATGCGCTACTCTACGCAATGCGCTCCTCCACACAATGCGTTCCTCTACCCAATGCGCTCCTCCATGCAATGCGTTCCTCTACGCAATGTGCTCTTCTATGCAATGCGCTCCTCTACGCAATGCGCTCTTCCACATATGCAATGCGCTCCTCTACGCAATGCGCTCCTCCATGCAATGTGCTCCTCCACGCAATGCGCTCCTCCACGCAATGTGCTCCTATATGCAATGCGCTCCTCTACGCAATGCGCACCTCCATGCAATGCGCTCCTCCACGCAATGCGCTCCTCCACGCAATGCGCTACTCTACGCAATGCGCTCCTCCACGCAATGCGCTACTCTACGCAATGCGCTCCTCCACGCAATGCGCTACTCTACGCAATGCGCTCCTCCACACAATGCGTTCCTCTACCCAATGCGCTCCTCCATGCAATGCGTTCCTCTACGCAATGTGCTCTTCTATGCAATGCGCTCCTCTACGCAATGCGCTCTTCCACATATGCAATGCGCTCCTCTACGCAATGCGCTCCTCCATGCAATGTGCTCCTCCACGCAATGTGCTCCTCCACGCAATGTGCTCCTATATGCAATGCGCTCCTCTACTCAATGCGCCCCTTTACGCAATGTGCTCCTTTACGCAATGTCCTGTTGCAGTATTTGCTCGAGGCTCAGCATTGAAATGACTCTAACTGTGAACTTGACCGTGCAATATAATGCCATTTATGGCACACAAGAAGATCGTTTGGCCCACTGAGTCCATGCCAGCTCCCTGTGGAGAATGCCAGGCAGTCCCATTCTCACACTCAATCCCTGTGGCTCTGCAAGTTTATATCCTTCAAGCACCTATCAATTTCCTTTTGAAATTATTGTTGGTTTCCACTTGGACTATCCTGTGGGCAGCAAGTTCCAGATCATTACCATTCATGCGTAAAGAAGTTGTTCCTCACCTTCCCCCTGCACCTCTTGCCCAAGATCTTCAATCTGTGTCCCCTCACCCTTGTACATCAACTGATCAAAGAATTTTCCCTTCTTGACCTTCTCAAAGTCTGTCATAATCTTGTACACCTCTTTCAAATCTCCCCTTTATCTCCCTTGCTCTATGGAGACCAATCCCAGTCTTTTCGAACTAATCTTGCAACTAAATCCCTCCTCCTTCACTCCATCCCTGGTGAATCTCCTCTGCAACCTTTCTTCCCTGCTTTTGTACTCAATGGTGGAATTTCACCGCTTTACCTGCCCCGGAACCGGGGCGGGTGAAGCTCGCAGAATGGAATTTTCGCCTGAGCGAGGTCATAAAATCCCATTTAAGAAGCCAAAGTCCCAAGTGTTTTGCAAACCACTCTCTGGATATGTCCCGACACCTTCAGAGATCAGTGCACGTGCAGCCCCTGGTTCCTCTGTTCTTGCACATTCTTTAGAATTGTGCCATTAAGTTTGTATTGCCTATTCAAAGAACAAAGAACAAAGAACAATACAGCACAGGGACAGGCCCTTCGGCCCTCCAAGCCCGCGCCGCTCCCTGGTCCAAACTAGACCATTCTTTTGTATCCCTCCATTCCCACTCCATTCATGTGGCTATCTAGATAAGTCTTAAACATTCCCAGTGTGTCCGCCTCCACCACTTTGCACGGCAGCGCATTCCAGGCCCCCACCACCCTCTGTGTAAAATACGTCCTACTGATATCCGTGTTAAACCTCCCCCCCCTCACCTTGAACCTATGACCCCTCGTGAACGTCACCACTGACCTGGGAAAAAGCTTCCCACCGTTCACCCTATCTATGCCTTTCATAATTTTATACACCTCTATTAGGTCACCCCTCATCCTCCGTCTTTCTAGTGAGAACAACCCCAGTTTACCCAATCTCTCCTCATAACTAAGCCCCTCCATACCAGGCAACATCCTGGTAAACCTCCTCTGCACTCTCTCTAAAGCCTCCACGTCCTTCTGGTAGTGTGGCGACCAGAACTGGGCGCAGTATTCCAAATGCGGCCGAACCAACGTTCTATACAACTGCAACATCAGACCCCAACTTTTATACTCTATGCCCCGTCCTATAAAGGCAAGCATGCCGTATGCCTTATTCACTACCTTCTCCACGTCACCTTCAAGGATCTGTGGACTTGCACACCCAGGTCCCTCTGCGTATCTACACCCTTTATGGTTCTGCCATTTATCGTATAGCTCCTCCCTAAGTTAGTTCTACCAAAATGCATCACTTCACATTTATCTGGATTGAACTCCATCTGTCATTTCTTTGCCCAAATTTCCAGCCTATCTATATCCTTCTGTAGCCTCTGACAATGTTCCTCACTATCTGCAAATCCAGCCATTTTCGTGTCGTCCGCAAACTTACTGATCACCCCAGTTACACCTTCTTCCAGATCGTTTATTCCTTCCACCAAATGCATCAGCTCACATTTCTGATCTAAAATTGGCTAAAAATGTTTAGTGATGACAGGAAGTCTCTGCTCGATGTTTCATTTTGTTTCCCACAAGTGGTCCAATCAGAACCCTTTTTTTTCCCCAATATAGTAACTTATTTCACCAGCTCTTTTCTGTTGTTATTATTCTTAACTTTTGAATCATAGAAACCCGACAGTGCAGAAGGAGGCAATTCAACCCATCGAGTCTGCACTGACAACAAACCCACCCAGGCCTATCCCCGTAACCCCATGTATTTGCCCTGACACTAAGGGTCAATTTAGCTTGGCCAATCAACCTAACTCGTACATCTTTGGAGCGTGGGAGGAAACCGGAGCACCGGAGGAAACCCATGCAGACACGAGGAGAATGTGCAAACTCCACACAGACAGTGACTTGAGGCTGGAATTGAACCCAGGTCCCTGGTGCTGTGAGGCAGCAGCGCTAACCACTATGCCACCGTGCTGCCTGTGTCTTGGATTTTATTTTAACTTACTGCAATAATGCTTCTGATTGCCATTTTGTTATTTTGAAATCTTCAAACAGTTCCATTGCTTTTTTCTTACTTCTTGTTATACTTTACAATTTCCTTTTATTTTTAAAGTCTGCTGGTTTATTTTTGTTCCAAGCTCTGCATGCCCCTGCATTTAACTGCCAGTCTTCTCCTGCAGTGCAGTGCAGTGCATTGCAAATGCAAAATGTGGATCAGTTGAAGAATAAAGTTTTCTTACTTTAGTTTCACTTTTCGGGTGACATAACTTCAAAGGTTCATTGTCCTCATCGCCAGTTTATAACATTTTTGGTCCTGGCACCCTTCAAGGATTAATCAGTACACATGTAGGCATAGGAGGTTGTTAATGTTGCAACTGTCCCTTATTTTTTCAGTCATCAAACTAACAAGAAAACATGGATCCTGCAATTGCACTTGCTTGCAAGATACGGCAAGCCAGACAAGACATACAATACATAACAGCAAGGATCAGTGCTGGGGCATCAGTTATTTACCATCTGTATTAATGACTTAAAGGGTGGCACGGTGGCATATGGCTAGCACTGCTGCCTCACAGCGCCAGGGACCCGGGTTCGATTCCCGGCTTGGGTGACTGTCTGTGTGGAGTTTGTACGTTCGCCCCATGTCTGCGTGGGTTTCCTCCGGGTGCTCCGGTTTCCTCCCACATTCCAAAAGTGTGTAGGTTAGGTAGATTGGCCATGCTAAATTGCCTCTTAGTGTCAGGGGAACTAGCTAGGCTAAATGCATGGGATTATGGGGATAGGGCCTGGGTAGGATTGTGGTCGGTGCAGACTTGATGGGCCGAATGGCCTCCTTCTGCACTGTAGGATTCTTTGATTAGACAAAGAGACAGAGAGTAATGTATCCACCTTCGCTGTGATACAAAGCCAGGTGGAAATGTAAGTTGTGAGAACACAGGAACTCTTGAAGATCAAGACAGGTCAATTGAGTGGACATCAAGATGGCAGATAGAGTATATTGTGAGAAAATGTGAGGATATTTACTTGGTGGTAAGAATAGAAAAGCAGAATATTGTTAAAAAGGTTTAAAACAATAAATGTGGATGTTCAGAGAGACTGAGGTGTGGTCAAACACAAAACACAGAAACGCATCATTCTTTTCGGTGGGATTCTGACTTAGAGATGTTCAGTCATCCCACAGATGGTAGCTTTGCACCATTGGCTCCTCAGCCAAGCACAAAGTACATTCAAAGGTATGCACGTTAGGTGGATTGGCCATGGTAATTTGCCCCTTGGTGTGTAGATTAGGGGGAATTAGTGGGGTAAATACGTGGGGTTACAGGGAACAGCCTGGGTGGGATCCTGGGAGTCAGTGCAGACTCGATGGGCTGAATGGCCACTTTCTGCACTGTAGAGATTCTGTAAAGAATCTACACTCCTCTGGGATAAGCAAAAGTTTGGCTTCTCAGGGAATCAAGTGATTTTGGGGAATGGGCAGAAACTGGAGGCCACAATCAATCTAAATCATATTGAATGGCGGAGCAGGCTCGGTAGGCTGTATGGTCTACTTTCATCTCTTGTGTCTCTCATCTTGGAGGTAGAAGTGTAAGTGCCAGTCCAGGACTGAGCAAGTGCTGTATTGTCAGAAGGTCCTGTTCTTTTGGATGAGCTTTTATAAGTTCATAAAATATAGGAGCAGAATTAGGCCATTCGGACCATTGAGTTCACTCCACCATTCGATCATGGCTGATATGCTCCTCATCCCCATTTTGCTGCCTTCTCCCCATAACCCATTACCAATTAAAAATTTGCCTAACTCCTCCTTAAATTTACTCACTGTCCCAGCATCCATTGCACTTTAGAGTAGCGAATTCCACAGATTCACAACCCTTTGGGAGTAGTTTCTCCTCAACTCTGTTTTAAATTTGCTACCCCTTATCCTAAGACTATGACCTCTCGTCCTATAATGCCCCACAAGGGGAAGCATTTGCTCCATACCTCTATACCCATACCTTTTATCATCTTCTATACCTCAATTTGATCTCCCCTCATTCTTCTAAATTCAGAGAGTATAGGCCTAAAGTGTTCAATCTCTCTTTATACAACAAACCCTTCATTTCTGGAAGCAAACAGATTTGTGTGGTTGTTAAAGATCCCGTGGTAATTCTTGAAATAGTGGACTAGATTTTCAAAACACTGTCAGGAACATGACACCCAGATGAATTCCGGGTCCAGACCTCATGCCTCAACTGCATTGCTCTCGTGAGGCTATTTTTAATGCAAATATCCTAATTGGGCTGGAGGTGATCTTGCCACCCAATTAGTTGCAGCAACCATCTCTGGGGGGGGGGGGCGTCTGCCTCGTATCAGCAGTGATGGCAGGCACCAGCCAGCCACTGTCCCACCAATGAGGTCAGCTCATCAAATGGTCAGAATTTTCAATACATGAGAATGATTCATGGGACGTGGACATCATTGGCAAGGCCTGCATTTTTTGCCCATCTCTAATTGACCTCGAGAAGGTGGTGATGAACTGCCTTCTGGAACCACTGCAATCCCTGTGATGTAGATACACCCGCAGTGCTGTTAGGGAGGAATTCTAGGATTTTGACACAGCAACAATGAAGGATTGGTGATATATTTTCCAAGTCAGGATGTTGAGTGGCTGGGAGGGCAACTTTCATGTGCTCCTTCTAGATGGTAGTGGCCGTGGGTTTGGAAGGTGCCGTCTGAGGAGTCTTGGGTGAGTCCCTGTTGTGTGTCTTGTAGATGGGACACACTTCTGTCACTGCACATCAGTGGTGGAGGCAGTGAATGTTTGTGGATGGGTTACAGATCAACCAGACTGATTTGTCCTGGGTGTGTCGAGCTTCTTGAGTTTTGTTGGAGCTGCATTCATCCAGGCAAGTGTACCATTCTCTGGGATCAACAAAATAAACATTAAAAGTTACATTCCCAGCCACCCCTGCCCCTCAACAAGCTTCTAAGGGAGCTTAATAGGCCATTAATTGACAGTGAGAGGGTTCCCTGTTCTCTCTACTCCAGCAGCACAATGAAAATTTCAAACTGTCTCAGAGGTTTTGGGATCCCAAAACCACCACCTACCCTTCCCAAGGGTGATTAGGGATGTGCAATAAATGCTGGCCTGGCCAGTGATGCCCGCACTCTAAAAAGAAAACCTCCCGGACCTTGATTTTCAAATTGTGACAGCAGTGGATCCCACTCGCATTTGAAGATTCGGCTCAATGTCTGTAGGTGTCCAAGTGAAATACAGTAATTCAGGAAATTAATCTATAATCTAAGAAGGTGATTACCTCAGAAAGAACAGCCTAGCAGTTTGTTACATGTAAAATGAGGTTAGCTCCTCAATCATTGGTTACTACTGGCCCTTCTATTGCAAATTCTGCATATACTGTAGACGGCTGCAGAAATGTTTTTATATGATTTGTTATATTAACAAATAGCCCTGACATTGGTTAACAGGAATCTTGAATTGTAACTTGGTGAAATAAACTGAATGTCATGTTTTATAATTTCGTACATTTCTGCTCATGGTCTTAGAATGTGGCAAGAGACAAAACCAGGTGTACAATAAGATGTGCTTCACTGGTCACTATTCAGTCTGAGCAGGGGGGGATTGTTTGAAGAAAATGTCAGAAAGGTGTCTGTGACTAGAGACACATCATCCCTGAAATGAGACTCTCTGCACTTTTTAGTCGATTGAATTGTTAATAATTTCTACAAGTCTCGAACTGATCTGTGTTGTTTTCTTCAACAGTTGAATGTCTTGTGTTGGAAATTTACTGTTTTGTGCTGTTTAACCATTTATCCTATATGTTAATTTCTAACAAAACCACTTGTGCTGCAAACTTTTATAAAATTGCTATGTGACCAGATGACTAACACAGTATCATGTGCATGACTTGTTAACATAAAATAGTTAAATCAGGGATTGTAATTGCCATGCAATCATGTTCATTATGTTTAGAGATGAGACATGTCAGCACTGGCAACAAGGTTGAAAAATGTTCCCACAGTAAGAAAACCATTCTCACAGGTTTTGTACGAGAAATACAAAGGCTGATTTACAATTTACAAATTGCTTCATTTTTTTGGCTTCTTAGCCCCGTGCTTGGCTAAGAAAACCAGTTCTAAACTATACATTGATATGGAGCCTGAGTTAATGAGGAATGATGTAGTTGAACCCTTCAATGGGAATACAAAAGTGCACCAATGGTTATACCTGGTGCACATTATGTGAACATTAAAAATATACCCTCACTTTGGAAGTGTAAATAAGAAAAGATATAATGTGACATAACTTGTTCTAAAGGGCCTTTAAAATTTCATTTGAAATCACTGTAGGAATGTGCCTCCGTTTTTGGGAATTGTATAACAGATTTACTGCAGTTTCCAGTTGTGAACATAAATTATTGCTCACTTTCTATGATAATTCAGTAAGCTGTCAGCACTTTAAAAGCAATGCAGCCCTGTGCTGACATGCCAGAAATGGCCCGAGGTGTATTTAGAAGTACATAATTCCAACATGTAATTCACCAGACTGCATTCAAAACTGCAATTTTCAAAAGCTATTGGCATAACATCATATTAAATTCGTTAACAAGTTGTCTCGGCCTGAAGTACCTGAGACAGTAAATCAGTGGAACAACATTTGTTCTCAAATGTATCAATCAACCCACATGATGTTCGTGATACTGTCACTACCATCTCATCTATTCAACAAACTGAACAATTTTAGCAGTAATACTGGTACTTTAATTTCTCTGTACACCTCAACGTGAATCATATGTTCAGAACATTTAATATACATACTACTAATGAGAACAAGTGTTCTTCTTAAAAAGTAGTCACAGTTGTTACTAAGAAATATGTAGTATGTATGCTGCAATTTTCAGTTAAAGAGACAATTATTCTGATCTTTGTTATCTTGTCCTGGGGTCTGTCCCCTTGAAACTTTAATGTTATCTTTTATGTGGCTTAAAAATCTTATGTCAAACCATTTTTTGAGAGTTCTTTCAAGAACGTAATCTAAAAAGTAAACTTAACCAACCCGAGAATCGTTATTTGCAAGTTTGAACTACATACCAATTAAGCTCTAATCACTTCTTAGCCTAGCTTCAACAGGTAAAGTCTACTTTGTCCTTGACTAATAATTGTGAAGTTGCATTGCAACATCTTTTTTTCACTAACTTCTTTCACATTTATATGACCATCAATAAAGGAAACAGCAGCCGAATTCCAGAGGAGCACTGCGGTTTTATGTGGCTGTCCCTTGAACAGAATATACTGCCCTGTAGAGGAAAGGATCAACGAGACTTCCTAATATTAAGATTACCAGGTCTTTTATCATCTGGAAAAACGGTATGTGTAATCCTTTCAAGCAGATCCCCTCAACAGAAAGCATTTATCAGAAACCTTTTCATCCCATTTTCTCCCATTCTAAACTGCCTGCAGGTGGCTCGCAAGCAGACACCTTCCTCTGCGAAGTGACAATCCCAATACACAGCCGCCACCAAAGCTGATATCTGATAACCAACAAGGCGGCTGCATCATTTAGAAAAGGCCAGGCGACTGCAATTCTTCCTTTCCGCAGAGTGGCTGCAGCAAGTGAGAGTATTTCTCTCCTTTCTACTCCCAAGTAGGGCAGCCTCGAATTGGATGGCAAAACATTCAAATTTAAAGTTCAGAGTCAAGTGTACCAATCATCAAAATTTCACAACTTTAAGCAATTAAAGAGAATTGGTTGGATTGACAATCATAGTAATCACTGACTACGTTGCGTCTAAGCTGCATGGGAGTGCAGCCATGCATCAATGCAGAATATACCGTGCAAGCAACAAGCAGTCGTCTTTTTATTCATTCATGGGACATGGACATCGCCGGCTGCCCAGCATTTATTGCCCGTCCACAGTTGCCCGAGTTGAGTGTCAACCACATTGCTGTGGCTCTGGAGTCACATGTAGGCCAGACCGGGTAAGGATGGCAGATTTCCTTCCCTAAAGGACATTAGTGAACCAGATGGGTTTTTCCCACAATCGACAATGGCTTCATGGTAATCAGTAGATTCTTAATTCCAGATAATTTTTACTGAATTCAAATTCCACCACCTGCTGTAGCGGGATTCGAACCCGAGTCCCCAGAACATTAGCTCTGAGTTTCGGGATTAATAGTCTAGTGATAATACCACTAGGTCATTGTCTTCCCAAGTCTGCGTGCAACCAAGAGTTCCTTTAAGATGCACACATATGCCTCTATGGAGAAATTTTGAAGGGGTTGTGCAGTGCAACAAACAGGTTGTGCACAGCAAAGGAAAATTAAAAAGACCACTGATCACAAGCCATTGTAGGTCTTACGTTAGTAGTTAAAGTAATAGAAAAACTAAGGAGAGGAGCAAATATGGCATGAAGGCACTTTTGGCAATGGGTTTACAGTATCATCATTCTTTAACACCCATAAGCAAGTCCAGGGGTTTGGGGTATACTTCAAACCATTAGAATCTTAAATAACTGAAAACCAGAGCATTCCATACTGCCGTGAACTAAAATGTAGGCCTGCATTGTATTATACCACTGCTTTAAGTCAGACAGGAATGATGTTGCGGTCAGTGAGACAGTGTTGAACCGGAAAGACAAATTCAGCAAGGTAGGCAACAAAATGGAACAGACAGGCGGTTCTGTGGTCACAGATGTGATTCCTGGATGGTATCTGGTGCAAGGGTCATGGATCTCACTGAGCGGCCTCAGAGCATTCTGGAGGGTGAGGGTGTACAGTCAGAGGTCGTGGTCCACATTGGTACCAGGTAGAAAAAGGGGCGAGGTCTTGCAGACTGTGTTTAGGAAATTAGGAAAGAGATTAGCGAGCAGGTAAGTAATTTCTGGATTATTCCCAATGCCATGTGCTAGTGAGTGTAGAAGTAGGAGAACGCACCAAATGAACGTGTGCACAACCCATCGTGTGTTTCGCAGTAGCAAGGGGTGACCTGCCATTGGCCGATGGTGGGATCTTCAGTTTCCACAGTTGTCAACAGGGTTTCCCGTTGAGTGCATCCCTCGCCCCCATGAAACCCGCAGCGGAGGTGCACCGTCAGCAGGACCGAAGATCCCGCCGGCATGAGTGGCTGCAAAGTTCTGGCTCTGAACTGCATTCCAGAGAACTTTCTAGCCAGCACGTAACAAGCTCAACAAGAGAGTGTATCCTAGATTTAGTCTGAGGAAATGAAGCTGGGCAAGTGGATAAATTGGCAGTGGGTGACCATTTTGGAAATAGTGACCATAATACGTTAGATTTAGCATTATTATGGAAAAGGTTAAAGATAGAACAGGAGTAAAAATTGAATTGGGGAAAGACAAATCTTACAAAAACAGAGAGGTGGTCTGCTGAAATCAGTGACAGACCAGTCCATCGAAAAGCGAGATTTTATGAGCACAACATAACCATGTCCCAGAAAGAAAAAGTGCAGTACTGTCAAACCTACAGCCTCCTGGTTATCTCTGAGCAGAGTAAGATAAAGCAGAAAAAGAAAGCTTATGATCGTCGCAAAAAAATTAATACTTTAGAAAGCCTAGAGGAATGTAGAAAATATATTGGCAGGTCAAATCAAGGAAAGTCCAAAGTTGCTTTATCAGTAAGTTAAGAGCAATGGGATAACTAGGGAAGGGTAGGGCCTATCAAGGATATACAAGGTAATTTATTTATTCATGCAGATGATGTAAGCAGGGCTTTTAATGAATACTTTGTTTCAGTTTTCACAAAGGAGAAGGATGATACAGACATCCCAGTTAATGAGAAGTGTGAAATATTAGATACAATAAGCATAATGAGAGAGGATGTATTGGAGGGTTTAACATCCCTGAAAGTGGATAAATCAACAGGGCTGGATGGACTGTATCCCTGGCTGTTAAAGGAAGCCAGGGAGGAAATAGAGGATGTCCTGAAAATCATTTTTCACTCCTCACCCGGATGAGGTACCAGGGGATTAGAGGTCTGCAAAAGTTGTACCATTGTTTAAAAAGAGTATGAGGGATAGGCCAAATAATTATAGACTGGTCAGTCTGACTTCGTGGGTGTACAAATTATTAGAATCAATCAGGATAAACTGTCACTGAGAAAGGCTTGGATTAATTAGGGATAGTCAGCCTGGCTTAGTTAAGAATAAGTTGTGTCTTACTACTTAATTGAATCTTTTGAGGAAGAAACAAGGATATTTGATGAAGGTGGTGCAGCGGATGTGGTCTACATGGAGTTTAGTCAGGCATTTGACAAGGTCCCACATGGCAGAATCGTCAGAAAAGTAAAAGCCTATGGGGTACATGGGAATGTGATGAGTTAGATCCAAAATCAGTCTTCACATTGGAAGACACCAGTGGGATGCCAGAGCTCCAGGAGAATCAGGGGGCACAGGTGAGTGTAGTGGCCATTACTAAGGAGAAGGTTCTGGGGAAACTGAATGGTCTGAAGGTGGATAAATCAGAAGGCAGAGAGTGGGGATAAAGGAGTCTTTTTCAGGATGGCAGCTGGTGACTAGTGGTGTGCCTCAGGGGTCGGTGCTGGGCCCACAACTTTTCACAATATACATTAACAATTTGGAAGAAGGAACTGAAGACACTGTTGCTAAGTTTGCAGATGATACACAGATATGTAGAGGGACAGGTAGCATTGAGGACACGGGGGGCTGCAGAAGGACTTGGACAGTTTATGAGAGTGGGCAAAGAAGTGGTAGACGGAATACAATGTGGAGAAGTGTAAGGTTATGCACTTTGGAAGGAGGAATGGAGGCATAGACTATTTTCTAAATGGGAAAATGCTTAGGAAATCAGAAACACAAAGGGACTCAAGTACAAGAGCAGGATGTACTTCTGAGGCTGTATAAGGCTCTGGTCAGACCCCATTTGGAGTATTGTGAGTTTTGGGCCCCGTATCTAAGGAATGATGAGCTGGCTTTGGAAAGGGTCCAGAGGAGGTTCACAAGAATGATCCCTGGAATGAAGAGCTTGTCGTATGAAGAACGGTTGAGGACTCTGGGTCTGCACTCATTGGAGTTTAGAAGGATGAGGGGAGATCTTATTGAAACTTACAGGCTACTTACAGGCCTCGATAGAGTGGACGTAGAGAGGATGTCTCCACTAATAGGAAAAGCTAGAACCAGAGGGCACAACCTCAGGCTAAAGGGATGACCCTTTAAAACAGAGATGAGGAGGAATTTCTTCAGCCAGAGTGTGGTGAACCTGTGGAACCCTTTGCTGCTGAAGGCTGTGGAGGCCAGGTCATTGAATGTCTTTAAGACAGAGATAGATAGGTTCTTGATTAATAAGGGGATCAGGGGTTATGGGGAAAAGGCAGGAGAATGGGGATGAGAAAAATATCAGTCTTGATTGAATGGTGGAACAGACTCGATGGGCCAAGTGGCCTAATTCTGCTCCTGTGTCTTACGGTCTTATGGTAAAATTGGCTCAGTGACAGGAAACAAAGGGTAATGGTCGATGGATGTTTTTATGAATGGAAAGTGATTTCCAATGGCAGCCCACAGGGCTCAGTGTTGGATCCTTTGCTGTATATATTAATGATTTGGACTTAAATGTGGGAGGCATGATTGGGAAATTTGCAGATGACACAAAATAAAAGCTGTGTAGTTGATAGTGAAGAGGATAACTGTTGTCTCCAGAATGATATCAATGGTTTGGTTAAGTGGATGGAAAAGTGGCAAATGGAATTCAATCCAGACAAGCGTCGGATTAAGCATTTTGAGAGGGCAAACAAAGTTGGGAAATACTTAAAAACAGGAAGATATTGAGAGGGGTTGAGGAAGTGAGAGACCTTGGAGTGCATGTCCACAGGTCCCTGAAGGTGGCAGGACAGGTGGATAAGGTGGAAATGAAGGCACATGGAATGCTTTCTTTAATTGGATAATGAATACATTACAAAAGCAGGGATGTAATGCTGGAACTGTATAAAACATTGGTTAGGCCAAAGCTGGAGTTCTGCATACAACATTACAGGAAGGACAGCATCTGGAGTGAATAAAGAGGAGATTTCTAAGATCGTTGCCAGGGCTTGAAAATTGCAGCTATGAGGAAAGATTGGGTATGATGGGGTCGTTTTCCTTAAACCAGCGGAGACTCAGGGGTGACTTGATTGAGGAGCACAAAATTATGAAGGGCCTAGAGACAGTGGCTAGGAATGCCTCGTTTTCCCTCGGGGAAAGGTCAATTCCCAGGAAGCACAGACTTAAAGTATATTTATTGGTCACAAGTAAGGCTTACATAACACTGCAATGAGGTTACTGTGAAATTCCCCTATTCGCCACAGTCCGACGCCGGTTCGGGTCAATGCACCTAACCAGCACGTCTTTCAGAATGTGGGAGGAAACCAGAGCACCCAGAGGAAACCCATGCAGACACGGGGAGAATGTGCAAACTCCACACAGACAGTGACCCAAACCGGGAAGCAAACCCGGGTCCCTTGTGCTGTGAAGCAGCAGTGCTAACCACTGTGCTACCGTGCCGCCCCTTAAGATTATCGGTAGAGGAATTAAGGGGATATTTGGAAAAACCTTTTCACCCAGAGGATATAGCAGGCGTTTGGAATTCACTGTTTGAACTGGTGATTGGGAAATATCACCGCAACTCTTTGAAAAGGTACTTGGAGCTGCACCTGAAGTGCTGTAACCTGCAAGGCTACAGATTGGGTGCTGGAAGATGGGATTAGAATGGGTGGCTAGTTTTTTTCAGCAGGCACAGACGCAATGGGCAGAATGACCTCTTTTTGTGCTTAAACGTTTATATGGTTTCTAATGGGTTGATAGGCTCTGACGGAAGGCGCTTTGAGAGACGGGAGACCCTAAAATCAGATTAAATGATATCTTCAATGGATGTCTATATGTTGCAGCTTCTCAAGCCAGGCTAAAATGAATTAATTGGCTCCATTGAATAGCGCACTCTCAGTGATATCAAACCCAGTTTTTGACCGACACAACGAAGTCTCACTCTCCAAAAGGAAGACTAAGTGAATTGAAAGTGGGGAAAATCCCAATCTCTTTTTGCTGTTTCAGAATTCCTACAGTGCAGAAGGAGGCCATTCAGCCCATTGACCCTACACCCACAACAATCCTACCCAGGTCCTATCGCTGTAAGCCACACATTTACCCTAATTCCCCTGACTCGCAGGGGCAATTTAGCATGGCCAATCCCTAACCTGCAATTTTGAACACAACATTTATATAAATGTTATTTTTTTAAACTATGTCAATTGTGACAGAAAACATCTGGATGTTGGGCAATTAGAAGTGTGCAAGATTGTCAACCAATTTTAGTTTATCGGATATTAAATGCTTAACTATTACAGTGTTAATAAGGTTAAATTAGTAGTTTTTACTAATTACATTTGCATAGTGACACTGTACACATCCTCCTTCATTTATTATGTTGGCAGCTTAATAGCGTACCAATATGATATAGTCCCACATATACAAACTGTTACAAGCAGAAAGATGGCACATTGTCAAAAATGACATCAGGCTAACACATTATGTTGATGTTTGAAAACGTGTGTTCTAATCAATTTATCCTGTTGAAATAGTGAACACAATCAACATTTGGCGAGCACAGGGGCAGTTGAATAATATGAGTGTGTTTTCTATACTTTGTCCACCAGTCAGACTGTAGACCATTCTAGTGCACAGTGACACTGAGTGGCTTGAACTCTTCAGTGACTTAAAGGCGGGGAGGGAAGTTGGATAAGAGAGTTTTCCCTTTCTTCTTTCAGCTGCAATGTTGACGACTTGGCAATGCAGGATTAGATAAATAAAAACAAAATACTGCAAATGCTGGAATCTGAAACACAAACAGAAAATGCTGGAAAATCTCAGCAGGTCTGACAGCATCTGTGGAGAGAGAGAACAGAGCTAACGTTTTGGGTCAGGATGACCCTTTGTCGGGTCATCTAGACTTGAAATATCAGCTCTTTTCGCTCTCCACAGATGCTGTCAGACCTGCTGCCATTTTCCAGCATTTTCAAGATTAGATAAAGCTCACCTCACAAAGCTAAGGGATTCCGACTGACAGCAAGTCTCAGGACTTAAATTTACATTCTTCCAGTTGTAAATGGAGCACTCTTAGAGTTTCAGCTTGTGAATGACAGAAGAAATTACTACTTTGTTGCACATATTACTAAACTGTTCCACCAGAAGTTATGCCAGGGGCTTGTTAAAAGTTATTTATTGTGCGTAAAAATTTTCTTCCAATCTCCTTGACTGTGTTCATATTTTAGACACTGAAGGCTAAATCACTCGCAACCAGTTAATGTGCAGTTATGAAAGCAGCAGGGCACAGGCATTGTTATGTTCTTGTAAAGTGCTTCCAGAT
This sequence comes from Mustelus asterias, assembly GCF_964213995.1. Taxonomy (NCBI): domain Eukaryota; kingdom Metazoa; phylum Chordata; class Chondrichthyes; order Carcharhiniformes; family Triakidae; genus Mustelus; species Mustelus asterias. The sequence goes on along the minus strand of NC_135811.1, from coordinate 19,732,405 downwards.
GATTCCCTTGAGATTGGATTGAGAGTGCAAGTACAGGTCAAGTGATTCAGCAGAGAATCCTACTTTCAACACATCTCAATGCCCACTTCATTTTCATATGGTGTCAAGACATCACATATAGCCCATGTTGCTTTTTGTCTCCCATCTTCTCTTAGCTTCAAATCTGGATTGAATGAAGAAAAGATAAAATGTGAAATTTTTATTTTATATTCATTGAGCGATTTGCCGATTTTGGCTCATAGTGGACCAGTTTATAGAAATAATTTTTAAAAATAGATTTTTTTCCCCCACACTTCACACCGCCCACAACTGAGGAAATAATCAAACCATCCCAAGTCCCGCACTGATCTACAGGAAAACAGCAGACAAGAAGACACATGAGATTAACTGAGGAATTATTTTGTTCCCTCCTCTTCTGCCCGCCATGTACATGTTTACGATCTTCGCTTACCAAAGCAATACCAGCTCAGAGTTGGAAGGCATGAGATAGAAATCACAATTAACAAACACCAACTTTAAACTAAAAAGTTTGGGGCGGGGGGGGGGGGGGAGTGGAATGAGGGATCACGTGAGGGGAGTTGTGGTAAATTGAAGGAAAAGGGCAAAGCAATACAGCAAGGCACAATAAGGGAATAACAATCAGAGTGCGGCAGGAAGGGACAGAGTGTACAAAAAAAAAGTGATTGACGTGCCAGATCATCGACACGGATGCCATCATCTCACGTGAGAACACCCTCCACCAGGTACACGGTACATACTCTTGCAACTTGGCCAACGTTGTCTACCTGATATGCTGCAGGAAAGGGTGTCCCGAGGCATGGTACATCGGGGAGACCTTGCAGACGCTGTGACAACGGATGAATGAACACCACTCGACAATCGCCAGGAGTGTTCTTCACTTCAGCAGTCACTGGCATTCAGCCTCTGATCTTCGGGTAAGCGTTCTCCAAGGCTGCCTTCACAACACATGACAGCGCAGAATCGCTGAGCAGAAACTGATAGCTAAGTTCCGCACATGAGGACAGCTTCAATCGGGATCTTGGGTTCATGTCACACTATCTGTAACCCCCACGACTTGCCTGGCCTTGCAAAATCTCACTAACTGTCCTGGCTGGAGACAATACACACCTCTTTAACCTGTGTTTAATCCTCTCTCCACTTACATTGTCTGTCCCTTTAAGACTTGATTACCTGTAAAGACTCGCGTTCCAACCATTATCTTGTAAATTGAGTTTGTGTTAATGTATGCCCTGTTTGTGAAGACAACTCTTCACTCACCTGAAGAAGGAGTGACACTCCGAAAGCTTGTGTTACCAAATAAACCTGTTGGACTTTAACCTGGTGTTGTGAGACTTCTTACTGTGCTTACCCCAATCCAACGCTGGCATCTCCACATCAAAAAAAATGTGACAGCAGATGAGGCCAGAGTTTGTAATATAATAAAAAGGCAGAACTAAAGGCTTTATATTGGAATGCCTGTGGCATTCATAACACAACAGCTGAATTGTCAGCACAAATAGAAATAAATATGTTGACCTGATAAACCATGACAGAGTAGTGGCTGCAAAGTGATCAATACTGGGATCTGAATACTCAAGTATACTTGATGTTTTGAAAGGACAGGAAGCTCGGAAAACGGGAGGGGTTGTAGTTAAGAATAACACTGGGCTGTTTCTTCCAATGGAATGACAATTGAGTCAGATGGCCACGCCACTCAAAAGCTCTTATCTTGAAATCCAGGAGATCCGATCTTGCCTCACCTTCCGACTCAGGCCGAGCAAGTTCTGGGAAGTGCAATGCGTTCTTGGGGCCGAGCAGTGAGGGCTACAAATTCAAAAGTAAGTTGGCCATGCCCTTGTTTTTATACCACTGGCTGCCATAAGCCAGGTAAATTTAAAGGTCCAGCCAGGTTTAAAGTCTTTGATAAGGTAAGTGGGTAGGATTTAGGGGTTGGGGGGTCGGGTCTTTAGGGGGAGGGGGGGTGGGGGGCTGTGGTAGTCGGGGTAACTCCCATGGTGGGTATCGGTGTGGATCTGTACCATAGCTACCCAGAAGCTAGAAGTGATTTTCATTCTTATAACTGTTTCTGGGTAACGACTGATTAAACATAGTCCTGAAGTTTTTTATTTAAATCTCATTTCTGGATGGTTCCCAGTGCAGGGCAATTGCCCAAGGAATGTAAGACCTTCCCAGGCAATTGTCATGTAAATCTTACCTGGAAACCTCTGGGGGGGGTTGTGCCACTACACCTTTGTGGTAAACGCCCTCAAAACAATGCCTGGAACTTGGAAGTTATGACCCATTGGTACAACAGTGAGAGTTAACCTTAGTTATAAAGATCAAGATGAAGAATCAGTTTGCGGAGATGTAAGAAACAGCAAAGGGAAGAAGTTAATTTTGGGAGTGGTTTAAAGGCCTCCTAACAGTGACAACACTATAGGACAGGGTATACAGGAAGAAATAATGGCAGGGGCTAAGAAAGGCACTGCAATTATCATGGGTAATTTTAAGCTAGGAAGAGATTGGAGAAATCAGATAGGCAAAGGTAGTCCATAAGAGTGTTTTTGGGACAATTTCTTAGAGCAGCATGTTCTACAACCAACCAGGGAGCAAGCTAGTCTAGGCCTGGTGTAATGAGGCAGGATTAACTGAGACATACAGGATTAACTGAGATCTACAGGATTCTCAGGATGCTTGACAGGGTAGATGCTGAGAGGTTGTTTCCCGATGTGGGATAGTCTAGGACCAGAAGGCATAATCTCAGAGTAAGAGGTTAACCATTTAGGACAATGAGGAGGAATTTATTCTGTGGAATTCTTTACTACAGAGGACTGTAGCGGCTGGGTGGTTAAGTATGTTCAAGGCTGAGATAGACAGATTTTTAACCAGTTAGGAATTCAAGTGTTATGGGGATAAGGTGGGAAAGTGGAGTTGAGGATTACTGCATCAGATCAGCTGTGATCTCATTGGATGGGAGAGCAGATTTGATGGCACAAATGGCCTACTTTTGCTCCTATTCCTTATGGTAAATAGCAAATGTAATTCCTTTATTCATGAAAGGAAGGGGACAGAAAACAGGAAACTACAGGCCAGCTAGCTTAACATCAATCATCGGGAAAATGTTAAATCCATTAAGGAGGTTATAGCAGGGCACTTAGAAAATCTTATTGTAATTAGGCAGAGTCAACATGGCTTTGTGAAAGAGAAATCATGTTTGACTGGTTTATTAGAGTTCTTTGAGGAAGTGTAATGTGGATAAATGGGAATCTGTAGATTTAGTGTACTTGGATTTCTAAAAGATGTTTAATAAGGTGCGGAATCAATGGTTACTTTGCAAAGTAAGAGCTCATGGTACACAAGGTAAAACATTATCATGGACAGAGGATTGGTTGGTTAATAGGAAGCAGAGAGTAAGGATATACGAGTCATTTTTGGGTTGGCAAGTTGTAACCAGTGGAGTGCCATAAGGATCGGTGCTGGGTCCTCAAGTATTTACACAAAGATAGGCAGGAAAGTAAATTCTGAGGAGGACATGAGGACAAAGGATTTAGATAAGTTGGGCAAGTAGGGGAAAATATCCAGATGGAGTAAAATGTGAATCCGTCCACTTTGGCAGGAAGAACAGAAAAGCAGTATATTATTTAAGTGAAGAAAGATTGTAAAACTTGGCGGTACAGAGGGATCTGGGTGTCCTGATTCATGAATAACAGAAAGTTAGTATGCAGGTACAGCAAGTGATTAGGAAGCCAAATGGAATGTTGTCATTTATTGAAAAAGGAATGCAATATAAAAGTAGGGAAATTTTTGCCACAAAGTGTTGGGTGTTAGTGAGACCACATCTGGAGTACTGTGTACAGTTTTGGTCTCCTTAATTGAAAAAGGATATAATAGCATTAGAAGCCTTTCAGAGAAGGTTCACTCAACTGATTCCTGCGATAAGGGAGTTATTTAATGAGAAAAAGATGTATCTATTGGAGTTTAGAAGAATGGGCGGTGCTCTTAGTAAAATGTGTCAGATTCTGAGGGAAATTGACAGGGTGAATGCTTCCCCTTGTGCGAGAGACTGGAACTAGGTGACACAGTTTAAAAATAAGGGGTCTTCCATTGGAAATGAGAGGTTTATTGGTCTGTGAATTTTCTTCTCTAGAGAGCAGTGAAGGCTGGTCAATGAATATTTTAAAGGCTGAGTTTGATAGATTCTTCATAGACAAAATAGTTGAGGGGTATAGGGGGTATACAGGAAAGTAGAGCTAAGGCCACAATCAGATCTGCCATGATTTTATCAAATGGTAGAGCAGACTTGAAGGGCCAAATGGCCTACTCCTATTCTTAATTTGTGTTTGAATGCATGTTCACCAACCATAGGCAAGTTGTGTACTCCAATGTGTTGCACCACCTAACCATCAATGAATGATGGTTTGTAGAAGTGAAATACTATGAGCAGGACAAATATTTTATCAAAACAAAAACAGAAAGTGCTGGAAAAACTCAGTAGGTTGACAGCGTGGAGAGAGAAACAGAGTTAATGTTTTGAGTCCAATATGACTCTAGGTAGGAATGCGATGGGTTCAATGCTGTAAAAAGAGGGGAAAGATCAGGTGGAACAAAAGGGAAGGTTAGGGATAGTTTAGAGGGTGGGGAGATTAAACAACAAAGACATCATGGAACAAAAGGCAAAGCGATGGTAATAGTAGCAGTAAAGAAGCAAAGCCTTAGTCAAGAGTAGGTGTTAAAAGCAGAATAAAGGTCAGCGCTGTCTGAAAGTAAAACATGGTAATAAGATATAAACTGGCACTAGGGGGAAAATATACAAAAATGGAGGAGAGAGTTTATGGTCTGAAGTTGTTAAACTCAATGTCGAGTCCAGAAGGCGATAGAGTGCCTAATCAGTAGAAGAGGTGCGGTTCCTTCAGCTAGCATTGGGCTTCATTCAAACATTGCAGCAGGCAAAGGACAAAAAGTAAATTTGATAGCAAGCTGGTAAATTGAAATGGCAAATGATCTGAAGGTCAGGGTCATGCTTGTGGACTGAGACGAGGTGTTTCGCGAAGCGGTCACCCAGTCTGCATTTGGTCTCCCCGATGTAGAGGAGACCAAATTGTGGGCAGCGAATACATCGGCTAAATTGGAAGAAGTACAAGTAAATTGCTGCTGCAGCTGGGAGGAGTGTTTGGGGCCTTGGACAGTGAAGAGAGAGGAGGTAAAAGGGCAGGTGTTATACCTCCTGTGATTACATAAGAAGGTGCCGTGGGAAGGGGACGAGGTGTTGGGATGATAGAGAAGTGCGCCAAGGTGTTGTGGAGGAGATGGTCCCTTCTGAATGCTTGACAGGCATTCTGACAGGAGAATGGGAGGGTAGATGTGTTTTGTGAACCGTTCTATCCAGTTGCGGCACCTTATGATTATCAACACATTTTTCTGAAAAAGTTCTGAAGACACAGCAGATTATGATTTCTGGTCGTTGTTCCCACTGGGACTGGTCCAGTCACTGATCTTTCTGCAGTGTCTGCCATTTGATTTATGATGTCAATGCACTGCCCCCATTGAATCCACACCCACAATGTGCACAGCTGGGAAATAAACTACTGGCATGTCAAATTTCAATGTTTTTCCCAGCACCAAAGCTCTATTATTTCCTTGACTTTGTGTGTACATCAGGGGAATAATGTAAGTGGGGAGAAAATGCTTCCATTGTGGATGATGGGTCAGTCGTTTTTTCAAGAGGTCACTGACTGGAAAGATTTCAGCAGGGACAGGAACAGGAAGGTGAATGATATAAAGAGTTAGTGGGCACAGGAATGACCTTCAATGGTGTTAATATACAGGATGATGCTATGCTCGTAGTAAATAACTCATTTTGATTTTCATGTGCCGTTATATTTCGGTGATTTTTGTTTTAAGTTCACATGCAGTAAGTAGCACCAAGCTCTGAAAGGAACCATTTTTTAAGCTGCCTACTACATTTTCAACATGCTCTTCTGGCATGTGAAGGAAATGACTGCTCCCAGTGTTTCTCACCTTGAAACTGTTTCATGATCATAGAAGAAATCATAGAAATCATAGAAACCCTACAGTACAGAAAGAGGCCATTCGGCCCATCGAGTCTGCACCGACCACAATCCCACCCAGGCCCTACTCCCATATCCCTACATATTTATCTACTAAGCCCTCTAACCTATGCATCTCAGGACACTAAGGGCAATTTTTAGCATGGCCAATCAACCTAACCCGCACATCTTTGGACTGTGGGAGGAAACCGGAGCACCCGGAGGAAACCCACACAGACACGAGGAGAATGTGCAAACTCCACACAGACAGTGACCCAAGCCGGGAATCGAACCCAGGTCCCTGGAGCTGTGAAGCAGCAGTGCTAACCACTGTGCTACCATGCCGTGATACAGGTTCGCTGCAGAGATTGGGTGGAAACAAAGGGTCACATTGGGAGGCACCTTCATTCGACAACTCGTGCAAGCACAAATAAACATTTACCCAGGAATACTGCTTTTCTCTCACCCTTTCACTGCCAACAGGACTCGTAGGTAATATTCCAGCATGTTGAACAGCTAACAGCCTGGCTGACAGCTAACATAGCTCATAATATGTTATTAAACAAATTATAACATTAGCCTCCATGGTGACTTAAATTTATGACAAGTGAGGTGTGAGGCAAACACCTTAAGGGGCTCTCTGCAATTTGTTAAAACAAAAGCAAGCGATAAATCTCATTAGTTCTCATTAACATAACATGGAATCGCTGAAATAACCTTCATTAATTCACTTCTGAAACAAGTCGTACCATATACTGCACACTATCAGATTTGACAATAATTCAGATTTTCCTCTTAAAATAACTGTGAGGCTAATAGTGTTGCTGCTATTTATGTAAAAATGGTACAGTAACTTCAGGCATGAAGGACGGCATGATGGCGCAGTGGTTAGCACTGCTGACTCACAGCGCCAGGGTCCCGGCTCAATTCCGGCCTGGGTCACTGTCTGTGTGGAAATTGCACATTCTCCCCGTATCTGCGTGGGTTTCCTCTGGGTGCTCCGGTTTCCTCCCACAGTCCAAAGATGTGCGGGTTAGGTGGATTGGCCATGCTAAATTGCCTCCTAGTGTCAGGGGGACTAGCTAAGGTAAATGCATGAGGTTATAGGGATAGGACCTGGGTGGGATTGTGGTTGGTGCAGACTCGATGAGCCGAAAGGCCTCCTTCTGCACTGTCGGATTCTACGAGCACAGGCATGGTTAAACTTCAACATTCAAAGGTTGCTGGCTGAGTTGGGCCGTTTAACTGTTAGCTCCATGAAAATTGCATCTCGATGTCAGGTTCACCATTGGAATGGACTGAAGTTGTGGTTATTTCTGCAATAGATGTGAATTAAACTCGCCATAGGAAGTTCAGTCTTATCCATTCCTGTCTAAGTATCTTCCCTTAACAATGTGATGTGTTAATTACTCCCAAATAACGTCTCTGGCACTGAAAGTTATGTGTAGAGAGTTTAATTGTTGGTAATTTCATAAATGTAAGATAGTTTTTTTTTAAACCTTATTCTTTGTTTTATTTCTCTCTTTCACTTAATTCAATCTTTTTTCCCTCTCTTTAATTCTTCTGCTCTGCCTGATTTGGCATCGAATTCATCCACACTAATTTATACTTCCTCCTCAGTCTTTGAACTATTAATTTTACAATCTTTCAGCCAAGTTGATTAAGGAGGTGTACAGTTGCTAGCCTTGTTCACTCAAGTGCCCTGCTTTCCATGCTGGACCAGACCCATGTCACCCTTTCAGCAACAACCTATGCAAAAGATTTAAAACTTAAACATGCAAGAATAAATATAATTTATCTTTATAGCTGTCTGATGATCTACTCCAGCAAATTATAGCTTAAAATCCTATTCTTGGGTGATGCCGTACACATTATTTTGCAATCTTTGCATCCTGTATGACCCCAAGCAGATCTTCTGATTTCATATCATCTCTGTCTTGAGGAGGGAGCTAATGTGGGGGTCAGAAGGGGAAGCTGGGTCATCAACAATTTAGTGGCAAGGGACTGGGAGCCGGAGTTGGGTCTTACGTGTCTCAAGATGAGCTCTGAGAAGGGGTATGAGGAAGTAGAAGAGAAACTAAAGAAAAATGCAGTCGCAAGTCAAAGAGAGGGGCGTAACTTCTGGCAAGTTTGGTGAAGAAAGGAAAAGGCAGAGACCACTGAACAGATGTTTCAATTTTTGTGGCAAAGTTGTTAATGAACTTTTTGCACTTGTCATTGGAGGCTGATAGTGAGAGGGGCTTTGTTTATCATGCATTTCATGATCCTGGAGCAATGAGACATTTTGATAGAAAATAGCAGAGCCGATAATGCTTCTTGTGTCTAGGTAGATCTGGTGATGAATGTCTAAAGCAGTTGTGCATCAGATATGTTTGTGACTCTGCACCTTGGATTTGAGGGAGGGGAGAGGAGGGGGGGAGGGGGTGGTGTGGTACAAGCAAGGTTTTACTGGGAATAAAGCCATCAAAGGCAAAGATGAGAATCACAGAATTGGTATTGTGCAGAAGGAAGTCATTTGGCCCATCGTATCTGCACTGGCTCTCCAAATAGACACCATGACTTAGTGCCATTCTCCTGCTTTTTCCAATATCCTGTAAATTGTTTCGATTCAGATAATCATCTAATGCCCTCTTGAATGCCTCAATTGAACCTGCCTCCGCTGCACTTTCAGGGGTGCATTCCAGACCCAAACCACTCGTTGCGTGAAAAAGTTTTTGCTCACATCACATTTGCTTCTGCAAATCGCTTTAAATCTGTGCCCTCTCATTCTCGATTATTTTACAAGTGGGAACAGTTTCTTCCTACCTACTCTGTCCAGCCCCCTCAATTTTCAACATCCCTATGAAATCTCGTCTTAGCTTTCTTTTCTGCCAAGAGAACAGTCCCAATATCTCCAATCTATCCTCATAACTGAAGTTTCTCATACGTGGAATCATTCTTGAAAATCTCTTCTGCATTCTCATGTTTCACATCCTTCCTAAAGTGTGGCCCTCAGAACTGTACACAATACTCCAACTAGTGTCTTGTATAAGTTTAGCATAACCTCCTTGCTCTTGTACTTTATTCCCCTATTAATAAAGCCCAGAATATTAGATGCTTTATTAACTGCTCTCTCTACCTGTCCTGCCTCCTTCAATGATCTATGCACATATACACCCAGGTCTCACTGCTCCTGATCCCCCTTAAGAATTTTACCCCTTATTTTATATTGTCTCTCCATGTTCTTCCTCCCAACATGCACCATTTCACGCTTCTCCGCATTAAACTTCATCTGCCACCTATCTGCCCACTCCATCAACTTGTCTATGTTCTTTTGAAGTTCTACACTGTCCTCATCACAGTTTACAATACTTACAAATTTTGTGCCATCCATAAAATTTGAAATAGTCCCTTGCACGTCAAGATCTAGATCATTAATACATATCAGGAAAAGCAAGTGTCCCAATACTGACCCGCAGAGAACACCACTACAAACCTTCCTCCAGCCTGAAAAACATCCATTAACCATTCCTCTCTGCTTCCTATTATTCAGCTAATCTTGTATCCACATTGCTACTCTCCCTTTTATTCTGTGCGCTATAACTTGTTTCACAAGTCTGTTGCATGGTACTTTATCAAATGCTTTCAGAGAGTTCATGTATACCACATCAACAGCATTATCCTCATCGACCCTGTCTGTTACCTCCTCAAAAAAACTCTATCAAGTTAGTGAAACAAGATTTCCCCTTTAGCAATCCATGTTGGCTCTTCCTAATCAACACACATTTTTTCCATGTGACTACTAATTCTACCCCAAATAATTGCTTCTAGAAGCTTGCCCACCACTGATATTAAATTGACTGGCCTGTAATTGCTTGGACTACTTTTTGTACAAGAGCATAACATCTGCAATTCTCCAATTCTCTGGTACCTCTACTGAGTCTGAAGGTTATGGAAGATTCCAGCGTCCCTGGAATTTCCATTCTCACTTCCTCACCCTCACTGGTATTATCAGAAAAATCTGTATCTTTTGAGCAGCTGGATTAATATTTCACATCACACTATCAAACCCAAGAATCATCTAAAATGAGGAAACACATGCTTTCTTTTGATTTTTCACACAAATTTCCTTCAGCACTGAAGCAACTGATATGCTGTTGAGATACAGTTCAACAGGTAGTATCACATCCAGGTGTCCATTATTCATAGAAAAACCTGGGCAGAAAGTTCCAGCAGGCTACTGGATGGCAAGGCGAATCACAGCCATGCTTGACCATGATCACAGCCAATGTAAACACAAGTACAGCTTCAGTGGGGCTTTTTGAAGAGTGATCAGGGTCAGGAACCCTGGTTGATTTACCTCCTCTTGAACAGAAATGTTGAGGCTCAGAGTCAAGTCCAATTTCACAGCTGAGATCAGCTAACAGAACAGAGATCCAGATTGATCTGGAACTGTCTTTTTCTCTATAGCTCAGTTTCTCACTGGCCATAGACACTCAGCAGTCAGGGCACATATCATAGAATCCCGACAGTGCAGAAAAATACCATTCGGCCCATCGAGTTTCACTGCTTCTCTGACAAAACATCTTATCCAGGCCAATCCTCACCCCACCCCCATAACACCATGTATTTACCCCACTAATCCCCCTAGCCTACAGATTTTGAGACACTAAGGGGCAATTTAGCACGGCCAATCCACCTAACCTGCACATCTTTGGACTGTGGGAGGAAATTGGAGCACCCGGAGGAAACCCATTCAGGCACAGGGAGAAGGTGCAAACTCCACACAGACAGTGACCCAAGGCCAGAATTGGACCCAGGTCCCTGGCGCTGTGAGGCAGCAGTGCTAACAACTGCGCCACTGTGTCGTCCGAGTTCATTCATTATTTCTATTTTATCTTCCTACTTTTTAATTCTACCTTCCTTTTATATTATCTAGACTATCTTGCCTTACTTCTTCCCTACAATGTCTATTTTCTCACTTTTATTATAACCTTCTATTTTTACTAAATTGACCCAGTTTCTTGCGCCTCCATAATCCATATTCAAGACCATGACCATTTCACCAAAAATGCATCTTGTTTGGAAAATTGCTTGAAAAATCCAATACTTCAGCCAGTCAGATGATTCAAGTTTTATTTGATTCCTTCAACAGATCGGCACATCCAACTACTGACATAATCTCTGACCGACCACAGCAACTTTAATAAATGCTGAACGCAGCCAGACATTACAGTCAGCTATCCAGACAGAAGGTGTCAAAATCACTTACTGATTTTCCAGGCGATACTCCGAACTTAGGCTTAATTGTACAAGACACTTCATAGCTAAAAATCCCTCCAAATAAACTTTCTGCCCCCTTTATCTTACACTTGAATGGTGATTGGATGACAACCAAAATAGACAACGGATTCCAAAACCCATTCTGTCAAAGATTCTATTTCAGTGAATTCTACAAATCTAACTAATCCTCACACGGCACAATTGTACAGTGGTTAGCAGTGCTGCCGCACAGCGCCAGGGACCCGGGTTCAATTCCGTCCTCGGGTCAAGTGTCTGTGTGGAGTTTGCACATTCTCCCTGTGTCTTCGTGGGTTTCCTCCGGGTGCTCCAGCTTCCTCACACACTCCAAAGATGTGTGGGTTAGGTTGATTGGCCTTGCTAAATTGACCTTAGTGTCGGGGGAATTAGCAGGGTAAATGTGTGGGGTTATGGGAATAGGGCCTGGGTGTGATTGTGGTCAGTGCAGACTCGATGGGCCGAATGGCCACCTGCTGCGCTGTAGAGATTCTATGAAAATATCAGGTAGATTTCTATAGAGACACAGAGGGAGGAAACAGAAGCAACTGTTTATCGGGTCATTACCAGACAACAGCATGAAGCAGTATTGATTTCAGTCCCTGATAACTGATAGGCAGAAGTGCTCAATAACAGTACTTGTAAAAATATGGCAAGCACTGCCAACTTCTGCTTTTTCTCTCTCTCTCTGCCCCCACCCCCCCCATCCTAAAGTGTGTCATTCATTTTGTCTAAATTAAAAAAGTGGTCAGTAAACATGAAGTCTGCTGGAAGTTAAACCCAGGACTTTCTTGTCTGCTGCCCATACAAAAAATGCACATCCTCTTGTATAAACTAAAGTTGTCAATTTGATCTTGTGTGCGATAGGATTATGGACTGAAGCAGCTACCATTTTCTCCTTTAAAAAAATCTGTCCCGCCCCATTAATCCAAACCTAGCCGGTTTAAAATTATACTTAAAAGCAACTAATCACACAAATAAAACATTCTTGTTATGTTGATTACTTTTCAAGTTTAACAGCAAGTGTTTGAAGTTAATTAGTAAAGAATGACTCACCCCCAAGCAAGTTGCTTCTTCTTTTGGGCCTGCTGAGAAGCTTCAGCCTCTTGTTTGACTTTTGCAAAATCACGGCAACTGACAGCTTTGGCAATTTTCACACCCAGCTATTGAAAGACCAAAGAGCATGAGAAAAGTTAAACACAAAAAGGCATATAAAAATAAAATTGGAAGGGGGGGAATAGTCATTGTTGTTTTTCAGGCTCTCTGTCCAACTAAGGGCGGTGGCCAGGCTCTCGAAGCTGAATAGCCAATCAGGTCTTTTAGGCACAGTAAGTAGTCTCACAACACCAGGTTAAAGTCCAACAAGTTTATTTGGAAGCAACGAGCTTTTGCAGCACTGCTCCTTCATCAGGTAAGTGGCACTTACCTGATGAAGGAGCAGAGCTCCGAAAGCTCGTGCTACCAAATAAATCTGGTGGACCTTAACCTGGTGTTGTGAGACTATTTACTGTGCCTACCCCAGTCCAATGTTGGCAACTCCACATCAGGTCTTTTAGCTTTGACAGGAGCAGCAGGCTGCAATGCACATAAGAAAGAGGGCACTACAAGATGGAGCCTTCCCTCCAACTTTTTCAAATCTAAATTAAAAATGGCTGATACAGCGATACAGCCAGGTTATCACTGTTGTTGGGGGAAGAGCATAGGGGGCTGAATCGGACTCCTATAAAAGCAGCCTGTGCCTGCTCCTGCACAGACAGGTAGAAAGACTCTCAATACCTGTCTTGGAGCATTGGTCCCCTCTGGAAATGTACCTGGCCACTTCCAGGCAGCTAAACTGATCTGCCCCCCCCCCTGCCTGCAGGAACCTGGAGGCCAACTAGAAAATACCGCCTCTGCAAAAATGGTCCAGGGGTAAGATGGAGCAAGAGAACTGGCAGGTCTGGGGGGGTGGCTGCAGATCCAGTCAAATAGGTTCCTCCATATACGCAAACTGATCCAAAAACAATTCCAGCAATAAACAGTTCTTTCTTCTCATTCCCATTTATTCATAGTACATCTTAAACTAATTCCAGCATTTTCACAATAATCCATACTGAAAGACAAAAAAAAAACACAATATGCTTAATGCTAAAAGTGAAATAAATTCATGCCAAAGTCCAAATTGTACACAAAAATGCAACAGAATTACATTACAGCCAAAGGCACAGTACACCAAACTTTTCGATTGAAGGTTCTGCAATCCTTCATGCCAAGAAATATTTTGCTTTTGTGGTGGCTTGAGGGGAGTAGGGATGAAGAAAACCGCAATAACTTGAAAGCTATGAGTGCAATCGTGAAACAATTTATTAAAACCACAATGCAGAACAAGATCTGTCACAGACTGTTCATGTGAATGGCCCGCAGTCTTACTTTCAGTGGATTATGTCCCAGCCCTTGCTGATGCAGTTCTATCCCACAAATGTTTCATACTATTTATTCTTCCTGACCATAGTACATTTCTGCATTGATATCATTTAATTTAGCTTACATTTCGTTTCCTTCCTTCTGATTTGGCACAAGTTGCATTTCCGATTTTTTAGTTCTCGGGATGTGGGTGCTTTGACAAGGTTTCATTTATTGCACAAATAAGATTTATTAATTAATTTATTATATTTAGTTGGGGTAGGGAGGTGCTGGGTGTGTCTTTTCCTTGAATCACTGGTGTCCTTGTGGTGGTGATGAAGTTCCACAATAATGCTCGATAGATAGATGTCATTATGTTCCCTGCCTTAGATTTGCTCAACAAACCACAGGAGTTAATTTAGTATTTTGCCTCTCCCTGCTCAACGGTTCTGACGCACATGATTGCATCATACAGGGTACCTTCCAATGGCACATCTATTGGTCCAATCTGTACATGAGATTCAACAGGCCATTTGATCGCAGAGGATGTCACAGTTGAGACAAAACTTTAACTCACTCAAAATCTATTTGCTTGCAAGGAATTAAAATGAGGCTCAACTGTTCACATGTGTGCATACCTACACTGTTCTATCTGGACTCCTCAGGAGCAAAAACACTTCAAGAGTTCCCCCATGTAAGTGATATTGAAGTCGACTGCAGTGGCCCAAGCACTGCTGGTCTAAGTCAGTACAAATTAAGGTTCAGACTTGGGTAGTGCATTTTCCAAAGCAATTGATTAGTTATCATCATTGTCTTGGCAGAGTTAAGTTCCAGCTCCTCAGGTTGTGTCATCTCCCCGCATAATGTCTCCACCAAACGCAATTCCTCTCTCTTCCATTTCAAAGGGACCTTTCCCTCTGCAGCACTATAGCCCACTGATCAATCACCCCTACCAACCCCTGCCTCGCAAATGCAGGGAATGCAACACCTGTCCTTTCACCTCCTCTCTCCTTACAATCCGAGGCCATAAACCTTCCCATTCCTTCTAAGTGAATTGGGATTTATGTGTGCATTTTTAAATTTAGTATACTGTACTTGCTGCTTGCAATGCAGTCTCCTTTACAATGGAGAGCCTAATGCAGAATGGGTGACCACTTTTGCAGGAAACCTCCAATCAGTCAGCAAGTGTGTCCAATCACTTGTGATTTTAATTTTGTACCTTGCACTCATGTTGATCTCTCTCTCCTTAGCCTCCTACACCATTCCAATGAAGCTCAAGGAAAGTGCCTCATCTTTCGATTATTCGACTTTGCATCCTCTGGTGCAACACTGAGTTTAACAATTTTAGGCTTAATCTTTGCCCCATGCTGTTTCCTTTACCTTGCAGGTTTTGGTTTTTTCTCTTGTTTGATCTTTTAAAATTTGTGTGCATCATTCTGCCATTCACATCTCCTCTGGCCACATCATTTCTTTCCTTACTTGTCCCATTGCCATTCCCTTCGTCCATGCATCACCAAGTCTTTTCTCTTTAATCTCTCCTGTCTTCCATTTATCACAAAGCTTCCCTATTTTTGTTTTTTCCAATGAGCCCCTCTTTCACTTGCTTAAAATCTATAACATTTCTAACCTTTCTTATTTCTGATGAAGGCATTGAGTGAAATGTTAACTGTTTCTCTCTTCACAGATGCTGCTTGACCTGCAGAGTATTTCCAGTGTTTTCTGGGTTTAATTTCTCCGATTTTTGTGCGTGCTCAACACAATTCTTCTTAAACAACAACCTACTTTTATGTTTTCATCTTTTTCTCCTTCTCAGGTCATGTACTGTACTCTACAGGCATGTGACATGATCCTTAAGTTTTCATCTTCAGCTTGCTGCTACGTGTGCGAGATCTGCCTGAGGGAACTCTCCGTATAATTTATTCTCTGTTGGAAAGCATCTGGCATTTGACTCTGAAAACCCAGTTAGTAAGAACTAATTGCAGGCAGAAACTTGTTTACACAACCTACAGTAATAATGACTGTGTCATGAAATTGCCACCCCCACCCAATCTCTGTAATCTGCTTCAGTGTTACAACTCCTTCAGAGCTCTCTATTCATCTGCTTAGGGACCTCCCGTGCACCCTCCCTCCTGTTCAGAGAATCCTCGTATCATTACAGCCTAGAATGAGGCAATTTGGCCCGTGATGTCCATGCTAGCTTTTTCGAAGAGCAACTTGTTTAGTCCCACTCCCCAGCCTTTTCCATCAACCTTTCTTTCACTTCAGATAATTATCTAATTCTTTTTTTGAAGGTCTTGATTGAATCTGCTTCCATATTACCCTCAGGCAGAGATTCCAGATCCTAAACACGCGCTGCATAAACAAAGTAGGTCATGGCCATTTTTCTTCTGCCAATCATCTCAAATCAGTATCCCCTGGTTCTCGCCCCTTCTGCCAAAGGGAATAGTTTCCCCATATCTACCCTAATCCTCATGATTTTGAAAATCTCAATTAAATCTCCTCCTAATCTTCTCTTCTGCAAGGAGAACACTACCAGCTTCTCCAATATCCATGTAGCTTAAGTTTGTCATCCTTCGAACCATTCTATAAACCTTCTCTGAACCCTTTCTAACCCTTCAAATCCTTCCTAAAGTGTGGTGCTAGGGCCGAATACAATATTCCAGTTAAGGTTGAACTAGGGTTTTTTTCTAACATATTCACCAAAGCTTCCTTGCTTTTGTACTTTGTGCTCCTATTTATAAAGCATAGGATCCCATATGTTTAATTAACCACTTTCCCAACCTGCCCAGCCACCTTCAATGATTTAGTCACATAAATACCCAAGTCATTCTGTTTATTTTTATATATTTTTTTTCACATTTCTTTTTATATTTTTACACTTTGCCTCTCCTCATTCTTTCTACCAAAATGAATCATTTCACACTTCCCGGCACTAAATTTCATCTGCCATGTGTCCGTCCATTCCACAGCCTGTCAAAGTCATCTTAAGTTTATCATTATCCTCACAGTTCATAAGACTTTTCAGTTTTGTATCTTCACAAATTGTGAAACTGTGCCTTGTACACCAAAGTTTACGTCATTAATATAGATCAAGAAAAGCAGTATTCCTCACATTACATATCATCCTCACGTCGGAAAAACAACCATCCATCACTACACTCTGCTTCCTGTCACTCAGCCAACTTCATATTCATGTTGCCACTGTCCCTTTTATTCTACGGGCTTTAACTTGCTGACAAGCCTGTTATGTAGTAGTCTATGTCCTTTGGAAGTCCATGGGCACCACAACAATTATGTCACTCTCATCAACCCTCTCGGTTACCTCATCAAAAAATTCAAGTAAGTCAGTTAAACATAACTTTCCCGTAACAAATACGGGCGGCACGGTAGCACAGTGGTTAGCACTGCTGCTTCACAGCTCCAGGGACCTGGGTTCGATTCCCGGCTCGGGTCACTGTCTGTGTGGAGTTTGCACATTCTCCTCGTGTCTGCGTGGGTTTCCTCCGGGTGCTCCGGTTTCCTCCCACAGTCCAAAGATGTGCGGGTTAGGTTGATTGGCCATGCTAAAATTGCCCCTTGGTGTCCTGAGATGTGTAGGTTCGAGGGATTAGCGGGTAAATATGTAGGGATATGGGGATAGGGCCTGGGTGGGATTGTGGTCGGTGCAGACTCAATGGGCCTAATGGCCTCTCTCTGCACTGTAGGGTTTTTATGATTTCTATGATTCTATGAAATATATTTGTTGGCTTTCCTTCATTAATTCACATTTGTCCAAGTAATTGTTCATTTTTTACCAAATTATTGTTTCTCGAAGTTTTTCTATTACCAATATTAAACCGACCGGCCTGTAGTTGCTGAGATGCCCGAAGGCAAGAGGAGGTCCGGAAATGGACCCTGAGAAAGGAGTGCCAAAAATCTCGAGTCCAAGGATCAATTCCACCTCCCAGAAACACTTGCCAAGTGAGGGAGATGTGACTCTCGGATCAGGCTCATCAGCTACACAAGGACCCATAGAACACATCACCAGTAACATAGAGTTTCTTAGCCAGACAATCATCCTTGTTAGTGAGTGATTGCCAAAGGAGAGGTTTATGAGCTTAAACCTTGCACCTCTTTTTAAGTTTTAACATTTGCAACTTTCCAGTCCTGTAGTACTACCTCTGCATCTAAGAATGATTGGAAAATTATGGCTAGTGCATGTGTAATTTCCAGCCCTACTTCCCCCAGTATCTTTGGATTAATCTCATCTGGTCCTGGTGGCTGATCAATTTTAAGCACAGCCAACCTATCAAATATCTCCTCTTTACCAATTTTTTGCCCATCAAGTGTCCCAACTATGTCCTCTTTCACAATGATTTGGGCAACATCTCCTTCCTTGGTAAAGACAGATACAAAGTACTCATTTAGTATTGCAGCTGTGCCCCCATGTCCATGCATAAATCACATTTTTGGTCCTTAATCATAAACATAGAAAATAGGAGCAGGAATAGGTCATTTGTCCCTTTGAATCTGCTCTGCCATTCAATATCATAGAGTCCCTACAATGCAGAAGAGGCCATTCAGCCCAGCAATTCTGCACAGACTCTCTGACAGAGTATCTTACCCAGGTCCTCTTCCCCACCCTATCTCCGTAATTCCACACAGACATTCATCCAAGACCGGAATTAAATACAGGTCCCGGGGGCTGTGAGGTAGCAATGCTAACTATTGTGCCACCATGCCGCCATATGATCCTCCATCTCAGCTCCATACTCCTATGCTTGCCCCAGAGTCCAGAAATCTATTTCCTTCTTAAATATATTCAGTAACTTGACCTCCACAGCCTTCTGTGATACAGAATTCCATAGGTTCACCACCCTCTGAGTGAAGAAGCTGCTCATCTCAGTCCTAAATGGTTCACCGCATATCCTGAGACTGTGACATCTTATTCCAGAATGCCAGCCAGAGGGAACATCATCCCTGAACCCAGTCTGTCCAGCCCTGTCAGAACTTCATACGTTTCAATGAGATCACCACTCATTCTTTAAAACCCCATGAATACAGGCTCAGTCAACCTAATCTCTCCTCATACAACAATCCGCCAGCTGAAGAATCAGTCTGATGAACCTTCGCTCTACTCTCTCTATGGCAAGAATATCTTTTCTGAGGTAAGGATACAAAAACTGCATGTAATAATCCAGGTGTGGTCTCACCAAGATCCGGTACAGCTGCCGTGAGACATTAATTGCTTCTGTACTCAAATGCTCTTACAATGAAGACCAACATACAATTTGCCTTCTTAACTGCTGGCTGCATCTGCATGCTTGCTTTCAGTGAATAGTGTATAAGGACACCCAAGTGCTTTGTGCATCAACATGTCCCAATCTATCACCATTGTGTTTTTCCTACGAAAATGGATAACTTCACACTTTTCCACATTATGCTACATCTGCCATCTATTTGCCCACTCACTCAACTTGTCTAAATTACCTTGAAGCTTCTTGACATCCTCCTCAACATTCACATTCCCACCAAGTTTCATATCATCAGCAAACTTGGAAATATTATATTTGGTTTCCTCATCCAAATCATTGAAATAGTTAGTGAATAGCTGGGACCCAAGCACTGATCCCTGTGGTACCCTGTTAGCCATCACCTGCTAATCCGAAAAAGATGTGGAGATGCCGGCGTTGGACTGGGGTGAACACAGTAAGAGTTTTAACAACACCAGGTTAAAGTCCAACAGGTTTATTTGGTAGCAAACACCATTCGCTTTTGGAGCGCTGCTCCTTCGTCAGATGGAGTGGAAATGTGCTCTCAAACAGGGCACAGAGACACAAAAATCAAGTTACAGAATACTGATTAGAATGCGAATCCCTACAACCAGCCAGATCGTGAAGGCCAGCCAGGCGGCCTTCACGACACACGACAGCGCAGAGTCGCTGAGCAGAAACTGATAGCCAAGTTCCGCACACATGAGGACGGCCTAAACCGGGATGTTGGATTTATGTCACATTATCAGTAACCCCCATAGCTTGCCTCCTGGACTTGCAGGCTGTCCTGTCTGGAGACAATACACATCTCTTTAACCTGTGCTTAATGCTCCCTCCACCCACATTGTCTGTATCTTTAAGATCTGGCTGGCTGTAGGGATTCGCATTCTAATCAGTATTCTGTAACTTGATTTTTGTGTCTCTGTGCCGTGTTTGAGAGCACATTTCCACTCCATCTGGCGAAGGAGCAGCGCTCCGAAAGCTAATGGTGTTTGCTACCAAATAAACCTGTTGGACTTTAACCTGGTGTTGTTAAAACTCTTAGTGAATCCGAAAAAGACCCATTCATTCCTACTCTGGTTCCTGTCTCAATAACCAGTTCGCAATCTCTGCATATATCTACCCCCAATCCCATGTGCTTTAATTTTGCACCCTAATTTCTTAATTGGAACCTTACCAAAAGCTTTTTGAAAATACAAATACACCACATCTACTGATTCTTCCCTATCAATTCTGCCAGTTATGTCTTCATAAACTCCAGTAGGTTTGTAAAACTTGATTTCCCTTTCATAAATCCATGTTGACTGTCTAATCCTGTTGATATTTTCCAAGTGTCCTGTTACCACACCCTTTATAATAAACTCAAGCATTTTCACTACTTCCGATGTGAGGCTAACCAGTTTGTAATTCGCTGTTTTCTCCCTCCTGCCTTTTTCAAATAGCAGGATTATATTTGCCACCCTCTAATCTGCTAACTCTGTTCCAGAATCTACAGAAATTTAGAAGGTGATAGGAGGCGACCAATATTTCCATGGTCGCCTCCTTTAGAATGGAGATCATAAGGTCCTGGGGATTTATTGGCTTTTAGTCCAATTAATTTCTCCAGCACTATTTTATTTTAAGAATACTAATTTCCTTCAATTGCTCCTTCTCACTAGACCCTAGGTGTCCCAGCATTTCTGGGAAGTTATTGTGTTTCCTTCTGTGAAGATTTGTTTAATTGCTCTGCATCTCATTGTTCTTAATTATAAATTCTCCCATTTCAGACTGCAAGTGTCTACATTTATCTTCACTAATCTTTTTCTTTTTACATACTACAGAAGATTTTACAGTCCACTTTTATGTTCCTTGCAAATTTACTCTCATATCCTATTTTCCCACTCTCAATCAACCTTCTTTGCTGAATTCTAAAGTTAAAACTTATTTATTCATCACAAGTAGGCTTACATTAACACTGCAATAAAGTTACTGTGAAAATTCCCTAGTCGCCACACTCTGGCACCTGTTCGGGTACACTGAGAGAGAATTTATCATGGCCAATGCACCTAACCAGCACATCTTTCGGGCTGTGGGAGGAAATTGGAGCACCCAGAGGAAGCCCACGCAGACATGGGGAGAACATGCAGACTCCGCACAGACAGAGACCCAAGCTGGGAATTGAACCCGGGTCCCGCTGTGAGGTAGCAGTGCTAGCCAGTATGCCACTATGCCGCTCCTAATTCTAAACTGCTCTCAATTCTCAAGTTTACTACTTTTTCTAACGATTTTATATGACTTCTCTTTGGATCTAATACTTCTCCTAATTTATGTTGTTAGCCATGGTTGGGCCGCTTATCCTGCTGTCTTTTTGACGTATTTGTCCCTAATGCTGCTCGTCCTCGTTTCCTCTGCTTTCCACTTTTCTATCTTTAATATCTATCTTTGTTTCCCTCTCCTTGTCTCCTCATTCAGGACCCCAACCCCACCACTGTGGTTGAAAGCCTCCCCACAGTACCAGTGAATACCCCTCCGAGGATATTGGCCGTGGTCCTGCTAGAGTGCAACCCATCCAGCTTGTGCAGGTCTCAAATTCCCAGAATCGGTCCCAATGCCTCAGAAATCTACAACACTTCCTTCCACATCATCTCTCCAGTCACGCATTCATCTGGTCTATTCTTCTATTTCTGATCTCGCTAGCATGTGGCACTGATAGAGATTACTACCTTTGAGGTCTTGCTTTTAAATTTATTTCCTACCTCCCTCTGCTTTCAGGACTTCATCCCTCTTTATACCGGTGTCGTTGGTACCATTATGGGCCATATCCTCTGGCTATTCACCCTCCTTTAGAATGTCTTGCAACCGCTCAGTGGCATCCTTGACTCCAGCACCAGGGAGGCAACATCCTGGTACAACTGCAGAAACATCCATCTGTTCCCCTTATGACAGGATTCCCTATCACGATGTCGTCTTTCTTCTTTCCCCCACTACCCTGTGCAGCTAAGCCAGTCACAGCTCTTACTGCAGTCCTCTGAGAAACCATCTCCCTCAGCAGTATCCAAAATAACAAAGTTGTCAGAGACAGGTGCAATGGACTCCTGTATTACCTGCTTTTACTCTGGCGGTCACCCATTCCCTTTCTGTCTGTGCGCTCTTTACTTAATTTGTGACCACTTCGGTGTACGTGCTATCCAGTAAAGTAAAATTTATTTATTAGTCACAAGTAAAGTTTACATTAACACTGCAATGAAGTTATTGTGAAATTCCCGTAGTCGCCACAGTCTGGCACCTGATTGGGTCAATGCATCTAACCAGCACGTCTTTCAGAATGTGGGAGGAAACCGGAGCACCCGGAGGAGACCCATGCAGACACGGGGAGAATGTGCTAACTCCACACAGACAGTGACCCAGGCTGGGAATCGAATCCGGGTCCCTGGTGCGGTGAAGCAGCAGTGCCAACCACTGTGCTACCATGCCGCCCGAAGATCCACAAAGATCTCATCCTTGTGGATGCTCCACAATGTCTCCAGCTCAGCTCCAGGTGTGAAACACCTGGATTTCGAATAGCTGAAGCCGGAGACACTTCCCGCACACATGGTCGCCCTGGACAGTGAAAGCGTCGCACGAGAGGAGCACTCCATGTGGCCGATCTGCCCTTCCATGACTTACCCTTAAATTATTCCCTTTACTTTTACTTCCTTTAGTTTAGAGAACATGGAGGACAGTAGAAATACTCACCAGGTCCTGCCTACCCAGACTTCTTTCTGACGAAAGGTAGAACATGTAATGATCACCTCCTTCCCTTCTTCACTTAATCCCCTCTTTCAGTCTGTAAAACCCTGTCTATATAATCTATGAAAAAATATTGGATTCCCTTTCTTGTTAGCTGCCAGTCTCTTCTCATACTCTCTCGTTGCTTCTCTTATTTCTTTCATCACTTTTATTTTGCCACTCCATAGGTTGGTGTGTCTTCAGCCATCCAGATTCTGGATCTCCCTCACTCAACCTCCCTGCCTCTCCATCTCTTTCTATTATTAAAACCCACATCTTTGATTAAGCTTTTGGTTACCCTGCCTAACCATTCCTAATCTCCCCTTCTTTTGGCTAATTATGTCTCGATGAAATGTTGTGGGATATTATTTTCATTAAAGGCACAATATAGCTACAAATTGGCACATAATTGTATGCTTGTGATTACATCTTATGGTCGTATTGTTAATTTTTACAAAATGGAGTGCAATCCAAATCCACCAGTAATAATTTATGAGTCACAAAGTGAATGGAGGTAAATGAATGGGTAATGTCAGCATGCTACTAACAGAAATAACTGATAGAAACACAATGAGCAGAATTTTCCCAGAGTTTCTGAGTGTCATAACAGTGTGAAAATGGGAGTCCTCCATGCCGGTCTTTTGGGTGAGCTCGGCACTGCAATATTCCGGCACTCTGTCAATTTCTTTGACAGTTGGAAGCTTTGCGCAGGTACGGGGAGTGGTGGCGGCGAAGCCGAAGTACGCCAATGAAGCTGGGTTCAGAGTGCTCGGGCGCAATTGTGCAGGGGGTCCCAATCTGCTAGTGAACCGAAGACCTCCTCCCATCACCCACAGCCATCGGATATTGTCCCACATCATCGGTGGAATCGTCAACCCCCACTGACATGGGTTGCTGGCATCGGGACTCTTCCGATGAGTCCCCTGATGGACCCCCGACAATCCCCCCACTTCGTCAGAACCCCCTCTGCAACCCCCTCCTGCAAGGCCCCCTTGCACAACCACCCCCTTGCAAAGTCCCCTCCCTTGCATAGCCCCCCCTTGCATGACCATTCCCCTAGCATAACCCTTTGCATGACCACCCTCTTTGCATAGGCTACCCGCCCCCCCCCCCCCCCACCCCCCTCCAACATAAGCCTCCGTCATTGTGCATAGTCCATATGTCATAGCCCCACTCCAGTTAGGCCCCATCTGCTTGGCACTGTCCCGGCACATTCATGATGCCCACCACGCACTGCCAGAGTACCGGGGGCACTGCCCATCCATGCCCATCCTTCCCCCGGCCTTGCCATGGTGCCTGGTTCCCGCTACTGCAGAGCAGTAGTGATTCTCGCCGGCGTGACATCTCACCATCGAGGTGGGAAGCATCCGGGAGGGCAGAAACAGCCATGGCGAACTCGGTAAAGACATTTAAATGTAGGCAATCTGATGCAAATATACTCTGGGCCCTTTGTAGGTACAAAGCCGTTCTCGACAGTTAAACGGAGCTGGGAAGAGGCGCAAATTGGATTTTTGACCTCACACTATTTTCCTGGAAATCCTCACATTAGACTGGGCTACACAACAATGCAATACATCACACCTCCAATGTCATATCTATGATTTCCCATGGATGCCCCTGTCCTATATTGTCCCTTTCTTCCCCCGGGGAAGCAGATTGCCTCTTGCTTCCCTATGGTAGAGGTTGGGCTGAAAACCCTCATTAAAGTGGAAAGTTGCATGTCAAAAGTGTTTTAAGGAATTGTCATCTGGGCTCATTTAAGAAGAACTGTCATTTAAGAGTGATTATCAAGCCATTACACAGAAGGGATTGAACACTTTCAGGAAAGGGGATATGGGAAAACTGGAGACAAGAGAAAAAACAGTTCGCATCTTTAGGCTATTTAGGCATAGTTTCTGATATTGCAAAATGCTTGTGTAAATTGTGTATTTTTATAAAACATAACTGGTTTAATCAGCTAATATATACACTTACGATATTCCTAATGTTAATGAAGGTGGTGCAATGTACTGAGTTTGTATCTTGTTTAGACAATCGGCAAGTCAGAATTTTTCCCTATTCACTTAATTTTCAAGATATGTACAACTGTTCATACAAGAATATGCTGGATTAATTAGTAGATGTAATTAAAGTCCATAAATTGAAAATAATGTTCTCAATCAAGATTTAGAATGACATACTTCCATGAGCCATCCCAACAATTTGGGATTAATTAAGGAAAACCAAGGATATATTTTGCTTTGATAATGGAAATAATTGCACATTACATAGAAGGGGTTGTCAATAATGAGCAGATAATATGCAAACATGTGCTGCATTTATAATATTTTAAACTCATCACTTGACATATTCAATTGTTAATAAACTTATTCATCAAATAGAAGCCATCACTTTTAGAAATACAGGATGCGAATGCACAGCTTGTTCATCTGTCACGTACCATGTACGTATGGTAATTTCAAAGTTACATGTTTACTCAAAGTAAACAGAAATGCATTGAAACTATGGGATGTACAGCACAGAAACAGGACATTCAAAGTAACCAGTCCATAAATTGTCCAAAATGCACTTTATATTCTCCTTTTTTTTATTCATTTGTGGGATTTGGGAGTTGCTGGCTGGCCAGCATTTATTGCCCATCCCTAGTTGCCTAAGGGCAGTTGAGAGTCAACCACCTTGCTATGGCTCTGGAGTCACACATAGGCCAGACCAGCTAAAGACGAAAGATTTCCTTCCCTAAAGGGATTTAGTGAACCAGATGGATTTTTCCAACAACTGACAATGGTTTCACGGTCATCAGTAGATTCTTAATTCCAGACATTGTTTATTGAATTTAAATTCCACCATCTGCCATTGCGGGATTCGAACCCAGGTCCCCAGAACATTAGCTGAGTTTCTGGACTAATAGTCTAGCAATAATGCTCTCGGCCAACCCCAACCCCCCTCCCCCCCCCGCCCCCAACCGCCCCCACAACTGTTTTGATAATGACATTAACTTATTTTTGGATTTCATCTCTTTTAAATCAAGCTAAGAAATGTTTACTACAAAAAGCACATTGCATGATTACAAAAGACTAAATATTGAGCGAACTGAATTTATAGAAATGGTATGTAAGATTACACAGCTGGCTTGGGCTTTTAAGCCATTTGTAATTCTGCATGGATGATAACAAGTAAATAAATACTTTTAACAAACAGAAAACTGTACTTTATACCTAAATTCACGCATCTGCAATCATTATGTAGTTGTCACGTTTTTCACTTACAAAGTCGACAGTGTCAATGTTAACATGGGAAATCGTCTATTTAAAATATACCACATCGTAATTACACCCTTCCCTCACTAAAGGTATTGCAGCACCACCACTGATGAGGGTTTAATTATAGCATGTACAAGTATACAAAGGCAGAAACATGCATATAGAAATTTATGACAGCAATATGCAAAGGCAGAATGCGTGCAAGTTACTTGGGGACAGAATTACATCTACACACCCTGGTATAATTACTGGAGTTCTCAATAGTTTAAACCCTGAGTCATAGGTCAGAATTTTACCGTCCCGCCCGCTACGAAATCAGAGTGGGCGAGGGGCCGACAATGAAAATGTCCCTTGACCTCGGGCGGGATTTAATGGTTTTGGGACGAGCGAGGCTGTAGAATTCCACCCACAGAGTTATATAGCAATACGGCACGGAAACATGCCCTTCAGCCCAACCGGTCCATGCCGACCATGGTGTCCTCCCAGCTAATCCCAATTGCCCGTGTTTGCCCATATCCCTCTAATCCTTTCCCATCCATGTACTTATCCAAATGCTTTTTAAATGTTGTTATTGAACCTGCCTCAAACACTTTCTCTGGCAGCTCATTCCATATACGGACCATCCTCTGCGTGAAAAAGTTGCCCCTCAAGTCCCTTTTAAATCTTTCCCCTCCCACTTTGAACCTATGTCTCTAGTTTTCAATTCTCCTACTCTGGGAAAAAAAAACTGTTCATCCTATCCATGCCCCTCATGATTTTATACACCTCAATAAGGTCACCCTTCATTCTCCTATGTTCCAAGGTATAAAGCCCTACCCTGGCCAACCGCTCCCTATAACTCAGGCCCACTAGCCCTGCCAACAGCCTCGTAAATCTTCTTGGCACTCTTTCCAGTTTATCAATGTCTTTCCTATAACAGTGGTGACCAAAATTGTACACCATACTCCAAGTGCGGCCTCATCAATGACCCATACACTGTAACATGATTTCTCAGCTTCTATACTCAATGCCCTGACTGATGAAGGCTAGTGTGCTAAACGCCTTCTTCACCACGCTGTCTACCTGTGACGCCGCTTTCAACAAACTACGTACTTGTACTCCTAGGCCACTCTGTTCCTCCAACACTCGCCAGGGTCCTACCATTCACTGTATAAGTTTTACCCTGGTCTGGCTTTCCAAAATGCAACACCTCACACTTATCTGCATTGAAATCGATTTGCCAGTCATTGGCCCACTTTGAGATTCCCAAACCTTGGGTGCAATCCCCCGCCACCCCCCACCACCACAAACCAGGATCATGCAAGCAGCTGGAGAGGATGGTGGCTGCTCCTGCTTTGCCAATGTTATTGTAGTGCACGAGCAATGGAAACCCCATTTTCACCACACCTCGAGCACAACAACACTGGAGTAACAAGAGCAGCTTCAAGGAATCTCGCAGCCATTAGGTTCTGACGAGATTGCGAAAGGGCTGAATTAAAACAGCTAACGTGAGGGAACTGCGGCAATTTTCTGGGTTACCAAGTTTATCTGCACTAAAATTAATTGTATGAAATGATTATTTCTGAGAAAGAATCTCCAGGGTGCATGGGTGGGGGGGGGGGGGGGGGGGGGGAGCGGGGAAATACGGTGGGAAACACACAGGAAAAAAAAAAATGGGAACCTTATCTGAAGCTTTCAAACACTAACTCATTCTTCGGTATCCACTCTTTTTTTAATGTAATTTGCAGAAATTTACATGGACAAAAATACTGTTCAGGAGATGAAGTACAAACGTTTGCAAGTCTTAAGTATTTCTGTGCTTTTAATGTGGACAAATGCACATTAACACCAAATACAAAAGTCAAATAGCACAGCAATAAAAGTACATAAAAGTTGCAGCTATGTTCAGAATTTAAAAGTTAGTGTTCTTTAAATTCTGAACATGAGTAAAAATTTCTATATTGCATCTATGAGCGATATAAAATCAAAAAGAATGCCCAGGCAATAAGGAAACCACATCTCCCCATAAAACGCTAACATCACCACGATTCAGACCTACAGTTCTGCAATTCCTCATTGACAATTATTCAAAAGCATGTGATATCTTTGTTAAAATTAAGTCTATTTTTGCAGTTGCCTCTAATGATGAGTGGCAATTTTTCTGTGTATATATAACATTTCTCAAATCAAACACATAATCAAGGAATATAATTCAAGAATTCAAATACTGCACCAAGAAATTGAGGATATGTTGCCTGTAAGAGGTCTTTCAGGTCAACTAAGCAAGCCTCAAATTACCCAGATTGGCATGTGTCTTATGTATTACTGCACCTTGAAAATACTGTTATGAGAACTATCCCTTTGAAACTTGGCAAATTTGCGTATAAAGACAGTAGTGAATTCACCTGAGGTTGGGATCAGTGCAAGAAATAAGAAGCACAAGCTGACCTGCCAGGATATCCTTAATTGTATCGAAGTAGTTACATTCAGCCTTTCAGGGCACAAGACTGTGCAGCCCTGATCAAACCAATATTTAAGCAAAATGACCGTACTGTATGTAGTTAGTGGAGATTTTTTAAGAGATTGTCGAATTTAGCCTTTTAATTCCTTCCCATTTTACCACAAAACTAAAGTATTTGAACTCTTCAAATCTGACATTTTCCTTATGAAGTGATTTCAGCTGCATTGATTTATCAGTACCCGTAACAGGCTGCTTTATTTCATAACCTATTACGTCTGTTTTATAAATGGTGTGGAGATTTTGGTAAACACCAAATGTTGCTATGTCGGCTGAACGAAGCTGATGGTCAAGGTAATATTGTGTCACATCATCATGAAGATCTAAACGCTGGCACAGCTTAGATGGAAATGGAGGGAGGGGAGGACAGAGTCTGAGCATGCAGTAAAAGAACTGAACTCCAAAGGCTTTTTATCACTGTATTTCAGGAACCAAGGGTGTAAAATGTTCTAATTTGGGTTATATTAAAAGCCATAAAAGGTCTTTCAAAAAGATTAATGGTACTTTCTTGGATTGAAGATAAGGGTTTTAGCTGGCTGGAAATACATGGCTTTTGCTGGGCCCTTGAGGCATTCATCTATACAGCCACTTGGAAGATTTGTAAAAGCGTCTGCATAACCTGCAGCTAATGAACAGTAAAGATTTTTTCCAACATTCCTCACAATTTAATATAAAATTTACTATTAAATCCATCAGGGGAAAAATAATACAAAAAAATGTTCTTAATAACTCAGGTTGGGTTGGTGGCTTTTTAAAACAAACATTTTTGTAGTAGAAACTCTACTGTGATTTGTGTATTAAATTATGTTATCAGTTCAGTCTGCGGTTTCCTTGATTGTCTTTACTGGAGCTCTGCATTAATGTCTATGCAAGTTACCTAGGAGACCAAACAGATCAAAGAGACAAAACTCCACTGTCTGATTAATCAGCCTACAAACGGCTTATTTTTTTTTGCCTTCATGCAAGTATGAAAATTAGATTCTGGGAACCGTACATTGTGCAGATTTGTTCATTCTTATCAGAACAAAGCATGCAGCAGCTTATTTCATGGATCACTGGCACAGTCGTCAATGCAACACTGAGCAGGTGACAGCTCTTCATTTCGTAGGTTGAACAAAATTAGTGAAATTCAGTGTAAATTAGCCTTTCATCTTGTAGGTAATACGGCAGATTTTCAATTTCCAGTATCTGCATGCTAAAAAGTCTAAAATGTTCTTCTTTTTCCTCCCTCTGACAAACACATAGCTAGTCCCCATGTTCTCACATGTTCTTTATCTCAGCCCTTCCAAGTGAGAAAAAGCTTATTAGTTCGCTTTGAACTTCAATCGCATTTACAACAACAGTTTTATAAGCTAATTAGAAAAACAGATTAATTAATGAGTAACTAGTAATAAAATGGCAATCAGGAAGAAAGAAACAGAGGGTGCTAAGCTTCAACTACCACCAATTAATACCTAATTACAAACAAATTATATATGTATTTTGCTGTGGGCTTCAATTTACTGAAAAAATGGCTGCAATTAAAAAGAGAAAACATGTTGCTTAATTAAACTGCAAAAAAATCAACAGTACAAAAAAAAGGCTTTGCCTACCTCGGCAATTAGTAGAATACAATAAAACTAATTCTATCGCTTGACTTTCTTAGCCCATTAATTGAAGCTCAATATCATGCTCCAGTAATTTAAGACCAAAAACACAAGTGGTAGCATTTCTTTTGCACAAAATGTGTTCTAAAAAAAAATTATCTGTTAGACTTTTTCTCTGATTAACTGAGACAGCTCAGTGACTGGAAGTAACTGCTCCAGTGTAGAAACTCAGCACAAAATGATAAATCTATTACCTGGTGGTCACCTTCATGAACCTGACCCAGGTCAGGCTGAGTATCATGCACAGCTGCTTAACCTAGGTACCAAACACAAAATTACTATGGACTAAATACAACCTTAATGGCATGTTTAAAGGAGCACTGTGGCGTGGTGACTGCAGAGTACCATTGCAACCATGGTTTTGTAAAAGTTTGAGTCTGTTAACGACTATTATTCCAAATAGTGTCAATGAATTATATAGTAATTACACCAAGAGCACGTGCTTAATGCATGGAATGCATTACTGCAGCATTAAGAGTTACTTCCATGTGTAAAAAAACACCAAAAAAGAACAAGAAATAATTAACGTTCCTAATATTCAAAACCGGCAAGCTGATTTTTCCAAGTTGAATATTAGTATATATGTCATTTTCAACCACATTTTGCCAAAGCTCGTACTTGGTCTGAAAAAAGTGAAACCAAATTAATCACTTGATTGTTGAACTTGGCTGACAGGAGCATAAATTTAATTCTGCAAGAGCTAAAAATGATCGATTGCCCCACAAAGACGTGAAGACAATGGATATTCTGCATTAATTTTGAATAGTGAACTGAATAGTGAAACTATGTTATGCTCCTAAAACAGGATTCAGATAGTCATATTCAAGATTTATGGGGCAGTGACCTCCAATTGCCACATACCTGTTTAAATTTTGTAACGCAGATTGTGGTGTGGTTTGGAGCCAAAAACCAACTCTCACCTCGATTCCATACTTTTCGCGTAACAACAGAGCTCTGTGCATGTATACAAACACACTGGCTCTGCCTGTCAGCTAGTTATGTTGAATTGTTAAGAGAATGTAGACAAGACTATAAGATCTCCCTTAGCGTTTCAAAAGATTCAACACTTGAGATCAAAAGGTTCCCAGGTGAAGTCATCAGAAGGACATCAAATTCGGCTTCACAGTTGGCTGGAGTCAGATTAAACCTAGTGCTCAGCACAAACAGCTTAAGACTACTCAAGACTGCCTTACGGTTTGCTCAGGAAGCACAGTGGAGACTTGACTCCTCGGTTGCACAATTGCTTTTGCGCACATTCACAAATGGTTTGGAACCATACAAAAGAGCTATCTTCGGAGCACAGCAACATAACTGCTCAATCTCAAACAATTACCATTCAAAAGGTAATTACACTTTAATATTTTCAACTGAGCTTTTCTTGCCATTCTTTGGTTTTAAAACCTCTTCATCTCAATCATCATGGATAGAATTTAGAGTCATAGGCTGGAATGTTACGGCTGTTCACGTCGGCAGGATTTTCCCATCCCGCTGCAGAGAATGGAAATTTGGCTGGGTGCCAAATTCTCCGACTTCACTGCAGCAGCAACATGGCATGAGCAGCCGGTAAGATCGCACCTATAGTTTCACAGCACAGAAAGAGGCCTTCTGGCCCATCGTGTCTGTGCCAGCCATCAAACATATATCTATTTTAATCCCATTTTTCAGCATTTGGTCCGTAGCCTTGTAGGCTATGGCGTTTCAAGTGCTCATTAAATGCTTCTTAAATTTGATAGCCCTGTTGCGTCCATTAACTTTGGCTGAAATGGAAGACCCCACTCATGGGAGGGGCTGTAAAATTCCAGCCCATAAATATAAGGTCTTAAAAGAAATAGTAGGAGTCGGCCATTCAACATGAACCTGCTCCACTATTTGATGAGATTAGGGCTAATCTTCTATCTCAACTCCATTTTTCCATCCTATCCCCATTCCCTTGATTCCCTCCATGTCAAAAAAAACATCTCGGCCTTCAAAATACTCAACATCGGAGCATCAACAACGTCATGCCTTGCGTAACACAGGAATAGAACTGTTGGGCCCTATTTAACCCACTCAAAAAAAAACACCCATTTTCACTCAAGTTAAAATCAGGCTCAAAGGCTCCAAATCAGCTTTAAACGCATGGAGGTAAAGTTTCCACAATCGGTGCTAATTATACTCATATGCTGAAGTGAAGATTCCACTCAAGCTTATTTGCATAATCACAAAGGTAGAATCTTTTCATGGGCTAACACAATCAGGCAGTGGTTTTGAATGTAATTTATTTATTTTATTGCATTTAAAAATATTCCTTGATATATTTAAGAATGGTAACCTGCTGCACTATTATTGGCATGGCTGAAAATGGATTTTTCACAAAACTTAAGTTTCTAGTTGGCCAGAAATGAGTAACCACATTTTAAATAACTAAAAATGACTTTTAAAAATCCATAAAGAATGATTTACTGCACCATTTACCAGTTTTACTCGTGTAGCCAATTTTTTGGGGTGTTTTTAACACTTTAAACGCTTTTGAACAATGTCTATTAACATCCTTGTGCCTAGTGTCAGAGACAGAATTTGAATTTTATTTTACGTTAATGGGAACAAAACTAAACAAGAAACAGGCGGCCATGTGGGAAGGGGTAGGATTATGTTGGGGCAGGCCAAGGGAACTGAAATGCAATAAACTACAAAAGAGAGTGGGGGGGGGGGGAGGGGGGTCAGGATAGAGGGGAACAGTCACACTCTAAAGTTGATTAACTCAACGTTGAGTCCAGAAGGTTGTAATGTGTCCCAAAGGAAGATTAGGTGTTGGTCTTTTAGTTTGTATTGGGCATCACTAAAGCATTGCAGAAGACCTAGGATGGACATGTGGGCATGAGAGCAAGATGCTGAGTTGAAATGGCAAGCGACCAGAAGGTTGGGGTCATGCTTGCGGATGGAGCGAAGATGTTCCACAAAGTGGAAATACAAATTCATTACATTTCCAGCTTTATTCAATTACAATTTATAATTGTCTCAGTCTGTTTTATGGCAGGCCTATAGTTTATTAGATGAAAATGATGCTTTAGTTGAAGTGGTCTTGTAAAGCAGAGGATTCTCAGTAATCTGTGAGGCTTCATGTAGTCAAATTTCCAGGAAATTGGTTCTCAGGTGAACTAGAAGTTGGAACAGGTGGGAGCACGGGATGGGATGGGATGGGATGGGGGGGGTTCTTTTTCCCAGTTTCAAGACTGTTCATTATCTTGGCTGCTTGGGTAACTTGCAGTGGGTTTGATGGCTTTTACTGAAAATCTGTAGAACAGCTTCTGCTGTTTTTAAAAGCAAACAGAAAGCATGGCTGTCTCGTCACATGACCTTTCACAAGTCCAAAGTTCTGTTTCAAAAAAGCTGATCAGGTTGATTGTACATCCTGTGTGTGGATTTCATACCTGACAGTTTGAGAAGCAGTTTCTTAGTATTTCAAAATCCCATTCAATTGATAATCTTTTGAATTAGTTTCAGGAAAAGATCATTGACGCAACATCAGTATGGAAGATTCCTTTTGTTCCCTCTTGAGACAGGGTTGCAGTTTCAAACCAGAAAGGAAGTCAGGCAATCCTTGGGTAGTCATTGTTAAATTATAAAAATGAGTTTGAAGTTCAGAATATACTTGGACATGATACTTAAGAAAATAATTCTTAAGATACAAGTTTTGTCATTCTTAATAGGGACAAGATTGTTAAACCGGTGCAAGAGTGTGGAAATCTGATATATGCTGGCTGTACCTTGTATCTGAAATTCATTGATCTTTCATGCTGGATAAAACATTTTCTACAATGACTGCCTATGGGCCAGAGGACTTCAGGTGATCCTTATAGTTATGCATCAGAGTTTTACTGTCTAAAAGCAGTTGCACTGCTCTGTACTACCACAGACTAGGTGCACAAAGGATTGGCAACTTCCCAGTTTGTGCACAACTGCGCTGCATAATAATAAATGGAGTATGCAACTATAGCTCCAACAACAATTGTAATACACTTTGTGAAAGTGATGTTATTAAACACAGAAAAATGTGGAGTATCTAATTTCAGGATCAAATACTGAAAGTTGCAAAATAGAAATTCAGCAACAACAAAGATATGTTTTAGCTTCAAGTAAAACAGTTGCAATCTATGCAGAAATGTTACAATGAAAAAGAGATGGCATCATGGTGAATTTCCTCCAACCAATTTTCTCCCATCATTTTCTGAATGTGCTGGCCCACTCTGGTTCCACAGGCAGACTTCTAATAATTCATCAGAGTTGATTGCGGGACTTCACAGCATGTATTCTCCTAACCCAATGAGCACTCTCATAATTTTCAGCAGAGATCAAAAGAAAAATGGAACTGCAAAAAGTTCACAGGATCATAGTCATTTACAGAACACGAAGTGGCTTACTGGTCCATTGTGGTTGTTCTGGCATTTTGCTGCAGGAATTCAAAACTAATCTCACTGCCCTCCTCTCACCATAGTCCTAAAGCATCATCTAACTGGAATATTTATTGAGTTAGGCTTGCACTGCAATGCAATCCTGAGGGAGATCTACACTGTCAGAGGACTGCCTGTTGGATGACCTGCTTAACTAAGGCCTGGTCTGCAAGCCCAGTGTCATGGCCAAAAATTATCTCTCACGCAACACCTGCAAACAAATTATCTGATCATTATCACATTGCTGTTTATGCAAAGTGGCTGTGCTCAAATTGGCCACATGACAACAATGGCCACACTTCCAAAGCACTTCATTGGCTGTAAAGCACTTTGAGATATCCTGAGGCTGTGAAAGGTGCCTTACTTTTATCTAAAATGTATCTAAACGTCTTCAAAAGATTCCCAACGTTTAAAACCCTTGGATGGGGTGGGGCAGTCAGCCTGGGAGGGGTGGGGGGGGAAGGTGGTGGAAGCACCTTCTGACCTTTTGTAAATCGATTCCACATAACAGCAATTCCTCCACATCAAAGTGGAGTTTGGTTCCTGCAAAGTTACTATAAGCATAAAATGGCCTTTAATAACACCTGGGGCATAACCTCATTATAGGAAGCATCACGGTATAAAGAGGAACATAGCGAGGAGTAATAAATTTCAAGATACGTAATAAAAAAGCAACCTGCACATAAAAGAAAATGAATATTTGAACGGGTTTGAATAACTGGCAGTTTTAAAATTTACATCAAATAAATAATCTCCATCAACTGACATCAAATACTCACTTTAGATTTAAATTTTTATTACAATCTATAAAAGTTTTCCAGTTGGCAGTTTGAAAAGGGCTTCAGAAAATGACACTGTGGTGAAAATAACTTTGTGAAGCCTGTACGTGACAGAAGTGAATCAGTCTCTTATTTTAAAACACTGACATTATTTTGGTACGGTATTGAAACTTTATCCAAATCTAAACTATTACTATTATTTTTCACTACTGGCAAAATTACTGTAAGTATCGAATATATGAATTTCAGTGTGGATTAAGTATGAAGATCTTTCAGCCAGTTTTAATTGCCTTTTTAAAAAAAAAAATTCCCGGTCCAGAGTTTCCGCTTTGGGCACAATTCTGGCACAAAGTGTGCCCCAAAGTGTTGCTAGTTTTGAGAAGTGTTTATTTTCCGATGTATCTACTCAAGCTTATTTCCATATCACTGATCATAAAGGACATAATTTTGAGGTCATCAGCAGAGCAAGACTGTCTTTGCAACAGACCTCAAAGAAAGCAGCCCACAAAGATCTCGTGACCTCTGTCTGTGTTGTGAACTTCCACTTTCCCAGCAGGAGCTTAAATTTGGTGCTAAATCTAGGAGATATCTCAGCATTGCGCAGTGGCAGGAAAAGGGGCCTTCAGAGCCAGAGCCCCCAATGATGATTTGATTTGATTTATTATTGTCACATGTATTAGTATACAGTGAAAAGTATTGCTTCATGCGCGCTGTACAAAGCATTTTCTGAAGGAAAGGAGAGCGTGCAGAATGTAGTGTTAGTCATAGCTAGGGTGGAGAGAAAGATCAACTTAACGCAAGATAGGTCCACTCAAAAGTCTGAGGGCAGCGGGAAGAAGCTGTTCTTCAGTCAGTTGGTACGTGACCTCGGACTTTTGTATCATTTTCCCGACGGAAGAAGGTGGAAGAGAGAATGTCCGGGGTGCGTGGGGTCCTTAATTATGCTGGCTGCTTTGCCGAGGCAGCGGGAAGTGTAGACAGAGTCAATGGATGGGAAGCTGGTTTGCGTGATGGATTGGGCTACTTTCACGATTTTTTGTAGTTTCTTGCGGTCTTGGGCAGAGCAGGAGCCATACCAAGCTGTGACACAACCAGAGAAAATGCTTTCTATGGTGCACCTGTAAAAGTTGGTGAGAGTCATAGGTGACATGCCAAATTTCCTTAGTCTTCTGAGAAATGAGATTGCGGATATGACAGGCACAACCCATGTCTATCTTCAGAGGGGTTTCTCCTGTGCTCTGAGGGGCCTATTCGCCTAAGCCCTCATAATTTTTGATATAGATCCATGCCTTCAAGAGTGCCTATATGTTGAAGCACCCTTACGATCCTCAACTTGCCACAGCAGCACCCAGCTATCCCAGAGGGGCTGCCGGGGCTCCAGGCTGCCAACCCTCTGATTGGGCTTGTGGCATCTGCAGCCTGCCCGCCATCCTTTACAGAACAATGGGCATGGAGACAGCCAATTAGGAGGCTGCTTACTGGAAGATTGTACCGCTGGTCTCACTGCTGACAGATACAGGCTTGGGGGCCAAACCCCTGCCCTCTACCATTTGCTCGTGGCAAAATCTACAGGAAAATCCAGTCCAATGTTGAGGTCCTGAAATGTTGAGCAGAACTTAACGAGGGAGCCCCAAGAGATTTAAGACCCCAAATGGCAGCAAGGAAGCCTGCCACCGGGGTTCCCGGCATCACTGGGGACATTTAATTGTAGGACTCACCCAGCAGGGGAGGACTTCTTCTCCCAAGAACTACCAGCCAATTACATGCCGGCAGAACTCCATTATCAGCAGTGCCAACGGGAGCAGTGGCTGCATTCATTAGGTTCTTCACCATGGAGAAAAGTGAGGCTGGGATGGAGCAGTGGGAAGGGGGTTGTCAGGAGAAGATCGAAGGAAAGAGCTAGGGGGTGGTTCCCAGTGGGCAACCCCCGCCTTACCTAAGCTAGGTTCCTCAATCAGGCACTGTGTGTCTTTGAACAAGGGTCCCTTCCCTTCTAGGTCAGGGTTTGCTGGGTGGTCTCCCCGCATGATGAGGTCCCTGCCCAACGCTGGTTAAATACCCCATTAAAGGCGGCAGGATGAGGCTCTTAATGCCACTTAAGGGCCTCAACTGGCATCCCGGTGGAAAGGCACAAACAACCCTGCCCGGATTTAATTCGAAGGAATAAGGAAGGCAGCAGGATCTCCACCCCATATTCTCCCACCCAATCACATGCACCAGCACCCCACTCCTGGACTCCAAACTCGCCGGGTATTAAATTCCTCCAGTTAACTCAGTTACCTCCTTGCCAGATATTGCCTGGTCTGCTGAGTATTTCAAGCATTCTCTGTTTCTATTTTACAAAACACCAACGTTTTCTATAATAAGAGGAATACGATTCTTCACAACAAGCCAGGACCTGTACTGAAAATTTGATCCAGAGATGTGTATGCATCATTTCTGTGACATCAGCAAGGCACACACAGCACACAACTTGCAGGCTGTCATAAATGTGATGTATGCAAACCTGATTTTTATTAATAAAACAGATTTTTTTTGATAAAAATCAGTTGATGAAGTACACTGCTAATGTATACTTATATCCTAAAGGAGACTTAAGATGAAATAAGGGTCAATTTAGGATAAATGGCCTTTATGGGAATTCAAGACGAGTTAATCAGAAGATTTTTATTCAATTTCCAAACTGCTACTTTCTTAAAGAATTAATTATCTGTACGTCAATAACAGGCACGTCTATAGTGCATAGTTGGTTTACCTATTAGCACGGAAGCTACAATTACATATTCAAGTCAAAAACCAATTAATATGTATAATACATACCCCAAGCTACAAATTTTTTTAATGTGATCAAAGTATATAGTGTTCTTTTTTCTACCTCAGCTTGACTGTTTTGAGGAGCAGATAGCATGAAACATACCATATACGCCAACACAGAACAAACGTCAAGGTCTCCAGCATCAAAGTGATTGCCTTACATACATGAAGTAGAAGGAAGAAAATATTCATGTTCTCATGGAGGAATGTGCAGTACGCAACAAATGACACCTTTCAGAGAATACAAGAGAATTAAATAAATTTCGTAATTTTGCGGTAGAAATGTCAGAAATTGCATAATTCCACAATATAATGCTTGTGGATGAGTTTTGAAACCAGGCATCGCTACTGCCAGCACAAATTCTGAGGCATCGCTCACAGTGAAGCCGAGGATAATGTTAATATAGCAGCTTGAATGATTCCAGGAAGCAAGTGCATGCTGTATGCAAGAATTTTAATATATAATTTGAATTTATCATTATGAATGGGTAGAGAAATTTAGCTCATAATAAATATCACTCTGATCTTAATGACTTATGAAATTCCTTTTTATAATAATAATCAACTTAAAAGGAACTTAGTATTTTAGTGCTGGTTCTATTTGTGGAATGGTTGGCATAGAATGAAAGAAACTTGCAGCAAACAGTCGTTCTGCCAAGACTCTCTTTTTTGTTACTGGAATTTGTATCTTTCTCCAAGTATTTAGGGTAAATTATGGGCCTTTTTGTGGCCCTCTATGATTGAATATGTTCAGCTAGCATGCTAAAATGCTCCTTTATTTGACAACAAGACTGTTTACCAACCCCAGCTCTTGATCCTGAGTGACTTGACGCTCAAAGTTTTGAACAGCTTTTAAAAGCTCTTTAATGAAAATGTGAGGTTAATAATCCAATACTAAGGATTACTTCTGCTTGTAAAGATCTTGGTTTGTTCCCCTTTCACTAAAAGAGTTAAATTTCAAACAAACTATTTTGGACCTGGCTGTAGTTAGGAAAGAGATGCAGTTTGTATCCAATTATTATTATCGGATATGCAAAAAGTTCACCATTAACTGATAATTTAATACTTTCAAATTACACAAAATCTGTAAATTTACTTTGGCAGGTTGTTAAATGAGGTCAATATGTTTTATTGTAATGAAATTGTTGCCGTGGGCTAGAGCACTCACAGACAGTATGGCACCTTTGCAGAAACAGGAGTTATCTAAAACTACAAATCAAATGTGAAATTTGAGTTCCAGCCAAACAAGAAATTTCAGATGAAGAGATTGCTTCAGGCTAATAGCAAACACTTCTGGTCTTAAAACATAGCCATGCAGGTAAGCTGCTGATTTCTCCGACAGCTCGACAGAAGCCAATCTCTTCTCAGCGGCAATCTTAAAATAACATAGCATTGTTATTTATCATTTCCATCAGATATGAACTTTATTACTGTTCAATTAAACTACCGTTTTAACAATTGTTTACCAACATTGTGTAAGCGATGCAGTTTTCAATTTACTTACCATTAATCAATGCATGTTTCCCACTCAACTGCTTAATAACACTTGTGGGCATCGGGGATTGGTAGGGAAATGTTCAGTTCGGTGAACAGGTTAAGTATGATGGCTGCTCGACCCCAACTTCAACATGATAAATGTTCTTTGAATTATGTGATGCAAATAGACTCTTTAATGACAATTTTTCATTGTAGGAAACGCTCTGAGCAGTAAAAACATTTACACATAATTACTATTGATGGTAGCCTTTACAACCACTGAACTGATTGATTTATTCAAATGCTACATTTGTAATCTAAAGCTTTAGTTAATGGTCAAGCCATCTTAAATCACTACATCCTTAACTAAATACGAACACTAAGCAAAATAGCACTATTCCATAGTG
The DNA here is from genome assembly GCF_964213995.1 of Mustelus asterias. Taxonomy (NCBI): domain Eukaryota; kingdom Metazoa; phylum Chordata; class Chondrichthyes; order Carcharhiniformes; family Triakidae; genus Mustelus; species Mustelus asterias. The sequence continues at coordinate 19,692,391 of NC_135811.1, read as the reverse complement.
AAAAAAAAATTCTTCCAATTGTTTGCTGGTTACAACACATCAATAGAGGTCACATTCAAGGCACGGTGTATCAAATACGGAATACTATGCACTACATATTGTGACAGTAAACAGGTATTATTGTATAACTCATGTTATAAACAATGCTGGAGCCTAATTCTGGGGGTAGCAGCTGTGTTAGAGAGACGTACATTCTTCGTGACCTTAGGACACTCCTAAATACTTTCTAGCCAATGATGTACTTTCTTGAATTGTGGTCACTGTTGTAATAACAAAGAACAAAGAAAATTACAGCACAGGAACAGGCCCTTCGGCCCTCCAAGCCTGCACCGACCATGCTGCCTGACTTAACTAAAACCCCCCTACCTTTCTGGGGACCATATCCCTCTATTCCCATCCTATTCATGTATTTGTCAAGACGCCCCTTAAAAACCACTACCGTATCAGCTTCCACTACCTCCCCTGCCAGCGAGTTCCAGGCACCCACCACCGTCTGTGTAAAATATCTGCCTCGTACATCTCCTTTAAACATTGCCCCTCGCACCTTAAACCTGTGCCCCCTAGTAATTGACTCTTCCACCCTGGGAAAAAGCTTCTGACTATCCAAGCAATGCAGGCAACACTGTAGCCAATTTGTGCACAGCAGGTTTTCACCATCAAGAATGTGATAATGAGTAGATAATCTTTTTCAGTGGCATGATCGAGAGGTAAATGTTGGCCAGGATATCAGGGAGAACCCACTTGCTCTTCTTTTAAAAGGGATATTTCATATTCACTTGAGAGGACAGAAAGTTTAATGTTTTACCTGAAATAGTAAACACTGTTTACTTGTTGCGTCAGTATCTTGTGCACTTTGGTTGTGCTAGAGGGTTGGGGTTCAGGATGGTAGCGGTACACAACTTATGGCAGTGTTCCAAATGCACTAATGTGCCACAGGCAAGCAGTCCTGGAATAGGGAACAGGTTCCATAGATGCTGACTGACCTGCGATGTATTACCAGCATTTTCTGTTTTATTCCCTTTTTGTTTCAGGATCTTAATAAGCCGAACAAGTACTTAAATTCCTGCCTCCTATTCAATGAGTTGACACAGGAAAGATTGGGCTGAGGTGGCAGGGGGCACACATATTACACTTACAGCTTGACTGCTGCATGCAAAAGGACAACAGATAAATTGAACAAGATACTTGCCAATTCATCTGGGCAACTACTGTTGTTTCCTCATCGACTTCCCATCAGTTTCATACCTGGACACCAAAATCCACCCAAGGTGTGGACTTTACCCAGTGCCTGGCGAAAGCAGGTTGTTATATAAGATATTGGCATATTAAAGAATGCAGAATTAGGTTTTGTCATTGTATTGGGGAGTTTTCTTTTAAAGTGTGAGTAGCTTTCCCTAAAATCCTTCTTTATTGGTGCCAGAAATGAGTTCCGGCTATAGCAGGGAATTGTGTTATGCATACTTTTCTTTCTAAGTCAAGGTTTGAAAAACATGTTAATGCACGTGAATCAATGTTATAAGGCCAACACATCACTGATTATGTAACTATCCATACTCCTGTTTACAATCCTGAGCATGAGGAACACCCCCACCCTCCCTCATCTGCAAAATTCAAACCTACATTTGCCAGCTTTCCAATTCCAGAAAGTCTTGGAAGGTTGAGAGAGATTTTCCTTGCTAAAATGGAAAAGGAACAGTAAGGAACAAGAAATAAAATATAATTGAGAAAGGTCTTGGCAGAAAGAAATCACACGATTCAGCAGTCAGATATAGCTGGTCAATAAAGGAAAGTGGCAATCATTTTAGGAACAAGCCTTGAGGGGATAAAGAGTGCTTCAATGCAATCATTGTAACTTGCAGCACAGAAGGAGGATTTGGCCCATTGCACCTCTGCCTGCTCTTTGGAAGAGCTGTCCACTTTAGTCCAACACTCGGCTTTCTCCCCATAACTCAGCAAACCAGTTCTCTTCAAATATAAGCCTTTAGAAAATTCTGCTGGAATCTGATTCAAGCCAATTTTGATGGTATCAGGCAGGAACTTTCAAAAATCAATTGGGGGAGTCTGTGGGAAGGCCAAGGGACGTCTGGTAAGTGGCAAGCTTTCAAAAGTGTGTTAACCAGGGTTCAGGGTAAACACATTCCTCTACGAGTGAAGGGCAAGGCTGGCAGAAGTGGGGAACCCTGGATAACTCGGGATATTGAGGCCCTGGTCAAGAAGAAGAAAGAGGCACATGACGTGCATAGGCAGCTAGGATCAAGTGAATCCCTTGAAGAGTATAGGGGATGTAGGAGTAGAGTTAAGAGAGAAATCAGGAGGGCAAAAAGGGACACAAGATTGTTTTGGCAGATAAGGCAAAGGAGAATCCAAAGAGCTTCTACAAATACATAAAGGGCAAAAGAGTAACAAGGGAGAGAGTAGGGCCTCTTAAGGATCAACAAGGTTATCTATGTGCGGATCCACAAGAGATGGGTGAGATCCTAAATGAATATTTCTCATCAGTATTTACTATTGAGAAAAGCATGGATGTTAGGGAACTTGGGGAAATAAATAGTGATGTCTTGAGGAGTGTACATATTACAAAGAAGGAGGTGCTGGAAGTCTTAAAGCGCATCAAGGTAGATAAATCCCCAGACCTGATGAAGTGTATCCCAGGACATTGTGGGAAACTAGTGAGGAAACTGCGGGATCCCCGAGCCGAGATATTTGAATCATCGATAGTCACGGGTGAGGTGCCTGAAGATTGGAGAGTGGCAAATGTTGTGCCTTTGTTTAAAAAGGGGTGCAGGGAAAAGCCTGGGAACTACAGGCCACTGAGCCTCACATCTGTGGTGGGTAAGTTGTTGGAAGGTATTTTGAGAGGTATTTATTTTTCAGTTAAATTAGTGAAAAAAATCGGAGGTTTTTTTTCAAAACAGGAAGTAGGCCCAGCAGCAGCCTGGGAAGGTTTTGGAGGGTTTAAAAGTAGGCTGCATCTTTGAGCGGGCAGCGTCGTTAGCGGGCAGCAGAGTGAGCAGGGGACAGAGTGAGAGCTGAAGGGCTTTGGCTCAAAACGGGCTTCGGCGAGAACAGGCAGAGGCAAGAGTAGGTTTTTTCTTTCCCAGAAAGTTTATTCTTGTTTTTCCCCAGAGTAAAAAAAAATGCCAGGCAAGATGTTGGAATGCTCCTCTTGCAGGATGTGGGAGATCAGGGAGACCTCTGGTATCCCTGACGACAGCACCTGCAAGAGAAGCATTCAGCTGCAGCTGCTAGCAAAGCGTGTTAGGGAACTGGAGAAGGAGCTTGATGACCTCCATCTAATTCGGGAGAATGAGAAGTATATAGACAGTAGCTTCAGGGAGATAGTTACACCTAAGCAGCAGAGCACAGGAAATTGGGTTACTGTAAGGAGAGGAAATGGCAGTGTGAAAGGACTGGCAGAGCAGGGTTCCCCTGTGGCCATACCCCTCCACAACAGGTATACTGAATTGGATACTGTTGTGGGAGATGCTTTACCTGGGACAAGCTGCGACAGCCGGAACTCTGATACTGAGTCTAGTTCTACAGCGCAAAAGGGTGGGATGAAGAAGAGGAGAGCAGTAGTGATAGGGGACTCAATGGTCAGAGGTACGGACAGGAGGTTCTGTGGTCGGGACAGAGACTCCCGCATGGTTTGTTGCCTCCCAGGTGCCAAGGTCAAGTGGGAAGGTGATCAGCCAGGTGTCGTGGTACACATCGGTACCAATGACGTGGGAAGGAAGAGTGAGGAGGTCCTAAAGAGTGAGTACAAAGAGCTTGGAAGAAAGTTAAAAAGCAGGACCCCGAGGGTAGTAATCTCAGGATTGCTACCTGAGCCACATGCCAGTGAGGGCAGGAGTAGGATGCTTGGGCGGATGAACACGTGGCTGAGGAACTGGTGCAGGGGGCAGGGTTTCCAATTCTTGGATCATTGGGACCTCTTCTGGGGCAGGTGGGACCTGTACAAGAGAGACGGGTTACACCTAAACTACAAGGGGACCAATATACTTGCAGGGAGATTTGCTAGTGTTATTGGGGAGCGTTTAAACTAGATTTGCAGGGGGATGGGAACCAGAGTGCCAGAGCAGATAGTGGAGCAGGGTTAAAAGACAGGTTAGTTCAAGCAAAATCACAAATGGAAGGGTAGAGTGTGGTGGAAATAATCTTTTGAGGTGTGTCTATTTCAATGCCAGGAGTATTGTGGGGAAGGCAGATGAGCTGAAGGCGTGGATAGACACGTGGAAATATGACATTATAGCCATTAGTGAAACTTGGCTACAGGATGGGCAGGACTGGCAGCTCAATGTTCCAGGGTTCCAATGTTTCAGGCGGGATAGAGGCAGAGGGATAAAAGGTGGGGGGGGTGGCATTGTTGGTCAGGGAAAATGTTACAGCGGTACTCAGGCAAGATAGATTAGGGACCTTGTCTACAGAGGCCCTATGGGTGGAGCTGAGAAACAAGAAAGGTATGACCACATTAATGGGGTTGTATTATAGACCACCCAATAGTCAGCGAGAATTGGAGGAGCAAATCAGCGGAGAGATAGCTGACAACTGCAAGAAACACAAAGTTGTGATAGTAGGGGATTTTAATTTTCCACATATAGATTGGGACTCGCATACTGTTAAAGGTTTAGACGGGGTAGAGTTTGTAAAATGTGTCCAGGAGAATTTTCTACATCAGTATATAGAGGTGCCAACTAGAGAGGCTGCGATATTGGATCTCCTATTGGGAAATGAGTGAGGGCAGGTGATGGATGTGAGTGTGAGGGAACACTTTGGATCCAGTGATCATAATGCCACTAGTTTCAACCTGATCGTGGATAAGGATAGATCTGGTCCTCGGGTTGAAGTTCTGAACTGGAAAAAGGCCAAATTTGATGAAATGAGAAGGGATCTGGGAAGTGTGGATTGGCACAGGCTGTTCTCTGGTAAGGATGTAAATGGAAAGTGGGAGGCCTTCAAAGGAGAAATTTTGAGAGTGCAGAGTTTGTATGTTCCTGTCAGGATTAAAGGCAAAGTAAATAGGAATAAGGAACCTTGGTTCTTGAGGGAGATTGTAACACTGATTAAGAGGAAGAGAGAGTTGTATGAAATGTACAGGCAGCAAGGAACAGATCAGATGCTCGAGGAATATAAAAAGTGCAAGAAGCTACTTAAGAGGGAAATCAGGAGGGCTAAAAGAAGACATGAGGTTGCTTTGGCAGACAGAGTGAAGGAAAATCCAAAGAGCTTCTATAGGTATGTTAAGAGCAAAAGGATAGTGAGGGATAAAATTGGTCCTCTTGAAGACCAGAGTGGTAGACTGTATGGAACCAAAAGAGATGGGGGAGATACTAAATGGTTTTTTTGCATCTGTATTTACTGAGGAAACGGGCATGAAGTCAACGGAAATAGGGCAAACTGGTAGGTAGGTCATGGAACCTTTACAGATTAAAGGGGAGGAGGTGCTCGCTGTCTTGAGGCAAATCAGAGTGGATAAGTCCCCAGGACCGGACAGGGTATTCTCACGGACCTTGAGGGAAGCTAGTGTTGAACTTGCAGGGGCCCTGGCAGACATATTTAAAATGTCAGTATTCACGGGGGAGGTGCCGGATGATTGGAGGGTGGCTCATGTTGTTCCGTTGTTTAAAAAAGGTTCCAAAAGAAATCCGGGAAATTATAGGCCAGTAAGTTTGACGTCAGTGGTGGGCAAGTTATTGGAAGGTGTGATAAGGGATAGGATCTACAAATATTTGGATAGATAGGGACTTATTAGGGAGAGTCAACATGGCTTTGTGCGTGGTAGGTCATGTTTGACCAATCTATTAGAGTTTTTCGAGGAGGTTACCAGGAAAGTGGATGAGGGGAAGGCGGTGGATGTTGTCTACCTGGATTTCAGCAAGGCCTTTGACAAGGTCCCTCATGGGAGGTTAGTTCGGAAGGTTCAGTCGCTAGGTATACATGGGGAGGTAGTAAATTGGATTAGACACTGGCTCAATGGAAGAAGCCAGAGAGTGGTTGTGGAGGATTGCTTCTCTGAGTGGAGGCCTGTGACTAGTGGTGTGCCGCAGGGATCGGTGTTGGGTCCATTGTTGTTTGTCATCTATATCAATGATCTGGATGATAATGTGGTAAATTGGATCAGCAAGTTTGCTGATGATACAAAGATTGGAGGTGTAGTGGACGGTGAGGAAGGTTTTCAAAGCTTGCAGAGGGATTTGGACCAACTAGAAAAATGGGCTGAAAAATGGCAAATGGAATTTAACGCAGACAAGTGTGAGATATTGCACTTTGGAAGGACAAACCAAAGAAGAACGTACAGGGTAAATGGTAGGACTCTGAAGAGTGCAGTTGAACAGAGGGATCTGGGAATACAGGTACAGAATTCCCTAAAAGTGGTGTCACAGGTGGATAGGGTCGTAAAGAGCGCCTTTGGTACATTGGCCTTTATAAATCGGAGTATCGAGTATAAAAGTTGGAGTGTTATGGTAAGGTTATATAAGGCATTGGTGAGGCCGAATTTGGAGTATTGTGTACAGTTTTGGTCACCTAGTTACAGGAAGGATGTAAATAAGGTTGAAAGAGTGCAGAGAAGGTTCACAAGGATGTTGCCGGGACTTGAGAAGCTGAGTTACAGAGAGAGATTGAATAGGTTGGGACTTTATTCCCTGGAGCGTAGAAGATTGAGGGGAGATTTGATAGAGGTGTATAAGATTTTGATGGGTATAGATAGAGTGAATGGAAGCAGGCTTTTTCCGCTGAGGCTAGGGGAGAAAAAAACCAGAGGGCATGGGTTAAGGGTGAAAGGAGAAAAGTTTAAAGGGAATATTAGGGGGGGCTTCTTCACGCAGAGAGTGGTGGGAGTGTGGAATGAGCTGCCGGATAAAGTGGTAATAAGTCCCTGTCTATCCACTTTTAACATTTAAGAAAAACTTGGACGGGTTCATGGATGAGAGGGGTGTGGAGGGATATGGTCCAAGTGCAGGTCAGTGGGACTAGGCAAAAAATGGTTCGGCACAGACAAGAGGGGCCAAAAGGCCTGTTTCTGAGCTGTAATTTTCTATGGTTGTATGGTTCTATGAGAGACAGGATCTACAGGCATTTAGAGACGCAAGGACTGATTGGGGAATGTCAGCATGGCTTTGTGAGTGGAAAATCATGTCTCACAAATTTGATTGAGTTTTTTGAAGGGGTAACCAAGAAGGTAGATGAGGGCAGTGCAGTTGAGGTTGTCTACATGGACTTTAGCAAGGCATGGTAGGTTGTTACATGAGGTTAAATCTCATGGGAGCCAGGGTGAGGTATCTAAATAGATACAAAATTGGCTTCTTGACGGAAGCCAGCGGGTGGTTGGAGAGGGTTGTTTTTCAAACTGGAGGCCTGTGACCAAGAGTGTTCCTCGGGGATCAGTGCTGGGTCCACTGTTATTTGTCATTTATATTAATGATTTGGATGAGAATATAGGAGGCATGGTTAGTAAGTTTGCAGATGACACCAAGATTGGTGGCATAGTGGACAGTGAGGAAAGTTATCTCCAATTGCAACGGGATCTTGATCAATTGGGCCAATGGGTTGACGAATGGCAGATGGAGTTTAATTTAGACAAATGCGAGGTGATGCATTTTGGTAGATTGAACGAAGGCAGAACTTATTCAGTTAATGGTAGGGTGTTGGGGGAGAGTTACAGAACAAAGAGATCTAAGGGTACATGTTCATAGCTCCTTGAAAGTGGAGTCACAGGTGGACAGAGTGGTGAAGAAGGCATTCGGCATGCTTGGTTTCATCAGTCAAATACAGGAGTTGGGACGTCTTGCTGAAATTGTACAAGACATTGGTAAGGCCACACTTGGAATACGGTGTGCAGTTCTGGTCACTCTATTATAGAAAGGATATTATTAAACTAGAGAGAGTGCAGAAAAGATTTACTAGGATGCTACCGGGACTTGATGGTTTGGGTTATAAGGAGAGGCTGGACAGACAGGGACTGTTTTCTCTGGAGCATAGGAGGCTGAGGGGTGATCTTATAGAGGTCTATAAAATAATGAGTGGCACAGATCAGCTAGATAGTCAATATCTTTTCCCAAAGGTAGGGGAGTCTAAAACTAGAGGGCATAGGTTCAAGGTGAGACGGGAGAGATACAAAAGTGTCCAGAGGGGCAATTGTTTCACACAGAGGGTGGTGAGTGTCTGGAACAAGTTGCCAGAGATCGTTACATGGATAAGATGGGTATAGAGGGATATGGGCCAAATGCGGGTAATTGGGATTATCTTAGGGGTTTAAAAAAAAGGGCGGCATGGACAAGTTGGGCCGAAGGGCCTGTTTCCTTGCTGTAAACCTCTATGACTTTATGACCTTTTGAGCCTTTCATTCCAAATCATCATAACTTACTGTGTGAAGAAATCTCTCCTCATTTCTGTTCCAGTTCTTTTGTCAAATATTCTAAATTTATGATCTCTGGTTATTGACCCTCTTGCCCAGGGCAAACAGTTTGTTTCTATTAAAACACATTCTATTCATAACTTATAAAATTGATCTATTAAAACTCATAATTTTGAATATTTCTATTATGATTCACCGTAACCATTTCTGTTCAAAGGAGAACATCCTGGCTTCTCCATTCTCTCACATAACTAAAAATCCTCATCCCTGGTGTAATCTTGGTAAATTTCCTCCGTATTCTTGACATCCTTCTTAAAATGCGATGTCCGGCAGTGTACATGATATACTAGCTGAGACCTAGCCAGTGTTTTGCCAAACCTGTTTCTGTATTCAGTATCCCTATTTACAAAGCCAAGTATCTTGTACACATTCTTAATTATCTAATCAACATGCCCTGCCACCTTGAAGGATTTGTAAATATGCATCTCCAGGGCCCTCTCCCTTTGCATCCCTCTCAAAACAGATCATTCTGTCTCTCTGTGATGTTTCTCCCAAGTACACCATTTCAAACTTGTCCGCATTAAAACGTATCTCTCATGCATCTGTCCATTTCACTGGTCTATATTCTCCTGAGGTATTTAATCTGCTCACCTTTTATTATGTTGTCAAGTTTGCATCATCCGTAAACTTTGACAGTATACTCTCAGATCCTTTATATATAAAACAAGAAAAGCAATGATCCAAATACTCACTATTAGGAGACCCCAATGCATGCTTCTTTCCAGTCAGAAAAATAATTGCTCACAATTACATTCAGCCTCTATTCCTTAGACAATTATATGCCAGATTTACCACTGTTCCCTTAGAACATAGAACAGTGCAGCACAGAACAGGCCCTTCGGCCCACGATGTTGAGCCGAGCTTTATCTGAAACCAAGATCAAGCTATCCCACTCCCTATCATCCTGGTGTGCTCCATGTGCCTATCCAATAACCGCTTAAATGTTCCTAAAGTGTCTGACTCCACTATCACTGCAGGCAGTCCATTCCACACCCCAACCACTCTCTGCGTAAAGAACCTACCTCTGATATCCTTCCTGTATCTCCCACCACGAACCCTATAGTTATGCCCCCTCGTAATAGCTCCATCCACCCGAGGAAATAGTCTTTGAACGTTCACTCTATCTATCCCCTTCATCATTTTATAAACCTCTATTAAGTCTCCCCTCAGCCTCCTCCGCTCCAGAGAGAACAGCCCTAGCTCCCTCAACCTTTCCTCATAAGACCTACCCTCCAAACCAGGCAGCATCCTGGTAAATCTCCTCTGCACTCTTTCCAGCGCTTCCACATCCTTCTTATAGTGAGGTGACCAGAACTGCACACAATATTCCAAATGTGGTCTCACCAAGGTCCTGTACAGTTGCAGCATAACCCCACAGCTCTTAAACTCTAACCCCCTGTTAATAAAAGCTAACACACTATAGGTCTTCTTCACAGCTCTATCCACTTGAGTGGCGACCTTTAGAGATCTGTGGATATGAACCCCAAGATCTCTCTGTTCCTCCACAGTCTTCAAAACCCTACCTTTGACCCTGTAATCCACATTTAAATTAGTCCTACCAAAATGAATCACCTCACATTTATCAGGGTTAAACTCCATTTGCCATTTTTCAGCCCAGCTTTGCATCCTATCTATGTCTCTTTGCAGCCTACAACAGCCCTCCACCTCATCCACTACTCCACCAATCTTGGTGTCATCAGCAAATTTACTGATCCACCCTTCAGCCCCCTCCTCTAAGTCATTAATAAAAATCACAAAGAGCAGAGGACCAAGCACTGATCCCTGCGGCACTCCGCTAGCAACCTGCCTCCAATCCGAAAAGTTTCCATCCACCACCACCCTCTGTCTTCGATCAGACATGATGTGGAGATGCCGGCGTTGGACTGGGGTAAGCACAGTAAGAAGTCTCACAACACCAGGTTAAAGTCCAACAGGTTTATTTGGTAGCAAATACCATTTATCACATTTGCTACCAAATAAACCTGTTGGACTTTAACCTGGTGTTGTGAGACTTCTTACTGTTCGATCAGACAGCCAGTTACCTATCCAACCGGCCAACTTTCCCTCTATCCCACACCTCCTCACTTTCATCATAAGCCGACCATGGGGGACCTTATCAAACGCCCTACTAAAATCCATGTATATGACATCAATTGCCCTACCTTCATCAACACACTTAGTTACCTCCTCAAAAAATTCTATCAAATTTGTGAGGCACGACTTGCCCTTCATGAATCCATGCTGACTATCCCGGATTAATCCGCATCTTTCTAAATGGTCGTAAATCCCATCTCTAAGGACCTTTTCCATCAATTTACCAACCACCGAAGTAAGACTAACCGGTCTATAATTACCAGGGTCATTTCTATTCCCTTTCTTAAACAGAGGAACAACATTCGCCATTCTCCAGTCCTCTGGCACCATCCCCGTGGACAGCGAGGACCCAAAGATCAAAGCCAAAGGCTCTGCAATCTCATCCCTTGCCTCGCAAAGAATCCTAGGATACATTTCATCAGGCCCAGGGGACTTACTGACCTTCAGTTTATTCAAAACTGCCAGGACATCCTCCCTCTGAACATCTATTTCCTCCAGCCTATTAGCCTGTAACACCTTCTCTTCCTCAAAAACATGGCCCCTCTCCTTGGTGAACACTGAAGAAAAGTATTCATTCATCACCTCGCCTATCTCTACTGACTCCATACACAAGTTACCACTACTGTCCTTGACCGGCCCTAACCTCACCCTGGTCATTCTTTTATTCCTCACATAAGAGTAAAAAGCCTTGGGGTTTTCCTTGATCCGACCCGCCAAGGACTTCTCGTGTCCCCTCCTAGCTCTCCTAAGCCCCTTTTTCAGCTCATTCCTTGCTAACTTGTAACCCTCAATCGAGCCATCTGAACCTTGTTTCCTCATCCCTACATAAGCTTCCCTCTTCCTTTTCACAAGACATTCCACCTCTTTCGTGAACCATGGTTCCCTCACTCGGCCATTTCCTCCCTGCCTGACAGGGACATACCTATCAAGGACATCCAGTATTTGTTCCTTGAAAAAGTTCCACTTTTCATTAGTTCCTTTCTCTGACAGTTTCTGTTCCCAACTTATGCCCCCTAATTCTTGCCTAATCGCATCATAATTACCTCTCCCCCAATTGTAAACCTTGCCCTGCCGTACGGCCCTATCCCTCTCCATTGCAATAACCCTTTAAGATTATATACTTCTATTTCATGAGTTGAGCTGCTATGTGGTACTTTATCAAATGTAATGGTAGTCGCGGAATGCATATAAAATTCAATTGGCAGGGAAGAACTTTGAGATATTTTTACCTTGACATTTGAACTGGGGAGCAATTTGTGTGGATCAGCCTCTTCTGTTTATGCAATAAAATGGAATTAGCCCATTTGGAAGCCAGGCCCTGAAACAGAAGCAAGCTGCTTTGCTTGCATGTGGATACCATCAGTGGCCACAATAAGCCTCCGATCAGAGATTCAACAGATCAAAATTGACTTTAATATATATAAAATATGTATAGATATACCTGAAACCACTGCAGACAAAACCTTCCTTAGCATAGGCACTAACCAGATTATTTTCAATATTTTAAACCGGTTAATTTCTATATTAAAGTAACGATCCAGTTTTACAGTCAATGGCGAAGGAGTGGCATTTGCAGTTTGTTTCTGATTAAATTTTATATTTCAATGCACGAGCCATAACTTTTCCTGGCATGTTTAGTGGGTAACTAGCATCTATGTACTGCAACTACATGCCCTTTGTGTATGTTCACATTGAGTGCCTCAGTGAGATACTGGTATAGAATAGAATCGCTACAATGCAGAAGGAGGCCATTCGGCCCATCGAGCCTGCACCGACAACAATCCCACCCAGCCCCTATCCCCGTAACCCCATGCATTTACCCTGCTAATCCCCTTAACCTACACATCTTGGGACATTAAGAATCATAGAATCATTGAAACCCTACAGTACAGAAAGAGGCCATTTGGCCCATCGAGTCTGCACCGACCACCATCCCACCCAGGCCCTACCCCCATACCCCTACATATTTACCCACTAATCCCTCTAACCTACACATCTCAGGACACTAAGGGCAATTTTTTTTTTAGCATGGCCAATCAACCTAACTTGCACATCTTTGGACTGTGGGAGGAAACTGGAACACCCGGAGGAAACCCACGCAGACACAGGGAGAATGTGCAAACTCCACACAGCCACCTGAGGCCAGAATTGAACCCGGGTCCCTGGCACTGTGAAGCAGCAGTGCTAGCCACTGTGCCACAACATTTCTGGGGAACAGAGTAATTCAAACTGTAACTTCCTAATTTCCACCTTAAACTGCACATGTACAGCAACGTTTTGCTGTCTGATTTACACATTATTACTGGTACTGCAAAATCCAGGCCAATATCAAAGAGACATGCATACCAATAGCAATAATAGTAATTTCAAGGCTATTAGCCAATTTGTAAATTTGGCAGATTGCACCAATTATAATTCATTCACATCTTTTCATAAATGTTAATACTGAAATGCTTTATTGGTGTAAATGGATGATATTTGGGAAGGGAAAGTGGTAACACTTATTTTTAAAAACACATTTCTATCTTCATTAAGAACTCAGTTTTGTATTTATTAAACTTGGCAGGTAGAGCATCTACTATTAAGGTTAATAATTACAACTTATCTGTGTAAACTACTTGGGTTATTTCTAAACTTGATTGCAGAACATAAATTGTTGCCATCAGGGATAATGTCACCATGCATTATGCTAATTGGACTTAATTTAGTTATGAACTTACAAATTAAAATTTTCTGTACAACATCAACCTCAATTCCTATCTTCGTTAACACTAGTTGAGCACCAAAGAAGAGGTTAGAACAAAAAAAAACTCATTATCTTCATTACTCCCAGTTAGACTAAAATTTACATTCTGGTGAGCAGCCAACAGAAGGTCAATGGAGGATGACATTTTGATTGGCAGCATGTACTCTTGCTGACATTCTGCAAGCAGAGCATGTCCTCGTCAGCATTCAAAATAAGCAGGAATGAATTTCTCCCGCATGACTGAAGTAATTTATTTCCTCTTTAGAGCATGGATTGTCAGGATTCCAGGAAAAACCTGATGTCCACACTTTGTAAAGAAAGCAAAAATGATTCAATTGTGCTGGAACAATCCAAGACCGTTTATTGCAAATACTGCCAAATTAATGTACACCACCTGCAATCTCTGTCATCAGAGTACATTCTGTTCATCAAAATATTACTCTTGGCTGTCCTTTGGTTGAAGAAAACTCACGGCGAAACAATTCTTTTTGGCAAGATGGGAATACCAACACGCACAAGGGACATCATTTGATGCAACCTGCAACTTTGAGCACTGTGGTACAAACGCTAGGCTTGACTCCGCCACAGTAATTATGAAGCTACATTTGTAAATATCAGCATCATATTGCATTTGTGACATTTTACAGCAAGAATGACGTTATGGTGCTACTGCTACATCACCTGCAGTGCTGGATCTCACACATCTCTGTAAAGGGCAATTGTATTAACAGGCAGTTATTTCTCTCGCATTTCATTAATATCCCTGTCCACTACTATACAACTCATCACAAAATCCTGTACTGGAGCCGAGGAAGGAAAATCCAGTTAGTGGGTGATAAAATTCATTTGAGTTGTGAACCACGATGTTGATGCAATCTAAGTAACACAATACTAATTGCTTCATGATTAGCACAGGGGCTACATAATAAGAGTATCCACAACAAAAAAGCCCAGAAGGATGTCATTCTAGCTATTTGCAAGCAATCTAAAACAAGTGACACTGCTGTATTCTCCCCATGGCCCTGTACATTTCACTGCTTCATATGTAATTAAAATTTCACTAAACTCCTGGATTACATCAAATATAGTTTCCCAGTTCAAAATGATCCCCATGAAAATAATATTCAGCATCTCTAATATATTTTGATGTAACATTTAATTGGAGTCATTTATAAAGCCAAACAGCACACTTTCTATTTCAAGGAATTCTTCAAATGTACTAGATGTGACAATTGTTCTTCATTTTTCATTTGAGCCAAGATATTATTACAATCACCCCTCCTAAGAGGACAAATATACTCGACATGTAAAATTCCCCTCGCATCCATAACCACCCCATTCATTTGAGATTCCATCTCGCAATTGTATCAACAAAGCAGGCTGAATAGATGGGCAGATTGTCTCATTATGAATGTTTAGGTGGGGTCCAAGACCCACTAATGAACTCAGCCCTATGGGGAATGTTTGCACAGCTGTGAAGGGGGCAGTTAGTTTTGTTTGATTGACAGTTTTATGAATTTGCAAGTGTAATTTCTTTATGTTTTACTTTCAATGCTTCTTTGTTTATTTGAACAGGATTAGGACTTGCAAACATACAAATTAGGTGCTGAAGTAGAATTTATCTAGCTCTGGCTTAGAAATTTCTGTTCAAAGACTGCTTCCACTGCCTCTCGGGGATGGGAATTCTAAAGACTCACGACCTTCTGAGAGAAAATATTTTTCCTTATCTCTGTCTTAAATGGATGCCCTTATTTTCAAACTGTGATCCCTGCGATTCTCCCACAAGAGGAAACATCCTTTCCACATCCACCCTGTCATAAACCCTCAGGATCTAATACATTTCAAACAAATTGCCTCTTATTCTTCTAAATTCCAGTGGATCCAAGACTAGCTTATACAACGTTTCCTCATAAGATAACCCAGCCATTTCAGGTATTAGTTAAGTAAACCACCTCTCAACTACTTCCAACAAATTTACATCCTTCCTTAAACAAAGGAAGGAGACCAACACAAACATGTGCATGTGCATGTGAATTAAGAACAGGAGTAGGCCACTCAGCTCCTCAAAACTGATCTGATTGTAACATCAATTTCACATTCTCACCTACCCCGTTAACCTTTTACCCCTTGCTTATCTACCTCTGCTTTAAAAATATTCAAAGTCTTTGCTTCCACTGCCTTTTCAGGAAGTGAGATTTGAAGACTCATGGCCCTCAGAAAAAAGAATCTCCTCATCTCTGTCTTAAATGGGTAACCTCTAGTTCTAGATTTTCCCATAAGGAGAAACATCCTTTCCACTCCATCCTGTCAAGATCTTGTATGTTTCAATCAAGTTACATACAAGCCTAGCCTGTCCAACCTTTCCTCATAAGACAAGCTGCCCAATCCAGGTATTAGTCTAGTAAACCTTATCTGAAATGCCTCCAATGCATTTACAACCTTCCTCAAATAAGAAAACCAATACCATACACAGTATTCCAGGTGTGGTCTCACCAATACTCTGTGTAACTAAAGCATAACCTCCCTACTTTTGTATTCAATTCCCTTGCAATAAGCGATAACATTCTATCAGCTTTCCTAATTACTTTCTGTACATGTTTACTAACCTTTTGCAATTTATGCACTCAGTCACCCAGATCCCTCACAATCTCAGCAATTTATCACCATTTAAATAATATGCTTCTTTCTTATTCTTCCTGCCAAAATTAAGAATTTCACATTTTCGTACATTATACTCCACTTGCCAGGTTTCGCCTCGTTCATTGAACGTATCTATATCCCTTTGTAGCTTCCTTATGTCCGCTTCACAATTAACTTTCCTACCTATCTTTGCGTCATCAGCAAATTTAGCAAGCAAAGTTTCAATCCCTCCACACAAGCCACTTGCATAAATTGTAAAATGTTGAGGCCCCAGCACTGATCCCAGTGGCACACCAGTCGTTACACCTTGTTAAACAAAAAAATGGCCAATTTATGCCTCCTCTCTGTTTTCTATTTGCTAGCCAACCTCCAATCCATGCCAATATGTTACCCCTACACCATGAGCTTCTATTTGCTGCAATAACCTTTGATAATGCTTTCTGGAAGTCCAAACACAGTACGTCTGCCAGTCTCACTTTATCCACAGCACACGTTACTTCTTCAAAGGACTCCAGTAAATTGGTTAAACATGATTTCCCTTCACAAAACCATGTTGACTCTGCCTGATTACCCAGAACTTTTCCAATTGCCCTGCTACATTGTCATTAATAATAACTTTTAACCTTTTCGCTAAGACAGACGCTCGGCCTGTTGTTTCTTGTTTTCTGTCTCTCTTCCTTTTTGAACAAAGGAGTTACATTCACTATTTTCCAATCCAATAGAATCTTCCCCAAAATCTAAGGAATTTTGGAAACTCTTCAACTAACTCACTAGCCACTTATTTTAAGACCCTAGGATGAAAGTCTATCAGGACCCATAGAAATCATAGAAATCATAGAAACCCTACAGTGCAGAAGGAGGCCATTCAGTCCATCGAGTCTGCACCGACCACAATCCCACCCAGGCCCTACTCCCACATATTTACCCGCTAATCCCTCTAACCTATGCATCCCAGGACTCTAAGGGGCAATTTTTTTTTTTTTAACCTGGCCAATCAACCTAACCCGCACATCTTTGGACTGTGGGAGGAAACCGGAGCACCCGGAGGAAACCCACGTAGACACGAGGAGAATGTGCAAACTCCACACAGACAGTGACCCGAGCCGGGAATCGAACCCAGCACCCAGGAGCTGTGAAGCAGCAGTGCTAACCACTGTGCTACCGTGCCGCCCACAGGGAATTGTCAGTCTGCAGCTCCAACAATTTGTTTAGTCCCACTTCCCTGGTAATTGTAATTTGGTTGAGTTCCTCCCTCCCTTCCATTTCTTAATTTACAGCTATTTCTGAGATGTTAACTGAATTAAGACTTTCTCTTTCAAATGGATATATAAATGGCTGTGTTTCGTGAATGCAAATTTATGAGTTTATAAGAGGGGCAATTCTTTTCAAGGGGCTTAGTATGGCTACTATTTATTTTCTGAGAATTTTAAATACTTTTGAGTGTTATAATATGGCTCCAGAGTTTGATACATAGTGGATACTGGGTGAGTGGGCATGGATAATGCACGGCAAGCCTTGGAGATATGAGGGGGGTATGGAGTGGACATAGGAGATATGAGGGATATGGAAGGGGCATATGGTATGGAAGATGTATGAGGGAATGGAGGGAGCATGGAAGATATGATGCAGAATGGAGGAGGCATGGGAGATATGAGGGAGCATGGGAGATATGAGTGGATATGGAGGGAGAATAGGAGGGCATGTAGTGGGTGGGAGAGTGAATGGGAGGTTTAAGGGTTGAGAGCTTAACAACCATGGATAGAACAGGGCTGGTCCCAGTAAGCAGAGATAGGCGGCCTCAGCATATGCTGGTCTCCGTTCCCACTTGGGGCATGCAATGGAAAGGAGGTGGTCCTGTCTCCAGTTCACACCTGATTGTTGGAGACCAAAATTCCAGGTGAATGGGCAGGTTTTCCAAAGTCGGGAACACGACTTGGGCTTCCTCAACCAAAGGAAATTCAGCCGTTAGTCCAAAGATGCTCCAAACAATTTCAACATCTATTTCCATTGTGGAAAGGTTAAAGAACTGTTAACATAATTTATCAGGATAAAATCTCCGAGCCAGTGGTTCAGCAGCTTACCTCGCGAACAGATAGGCTGTCACTCAGCTTCTCTGCTTCTTCCATATCCCCTTTAGCAATAGCCTTGTCAAGGTTTTTTTCGAGATGTGTCTGAAAAAGCAGTTAAATAAGTGAATTGCAAATGACAGCATGTAAAACTTCAGGCACCTGAGGCTACACTTCGTAATGATTTTTTTAAAAAAAATCATATACACAAGAAAAGATTATGAACAACCAGTGACTTGTAAATAAAGTAACATCAGTTGTCAACTCTCTTGCAGCTATAACAATATTAGTAATTTCTCATTCGTTACTGACTCCATCCTTCTCGCCAGCAACAATCTAAGGTTAAGCAAGTCTGTTTGCAAGACTAGTACCATGTTTGATCCCAAGCTCATCTTCCAACCTCATATTCATGCTATCACTATGACCGCCAATTACATTGCCCCAATCTGAGCTCATCTGCTGCTGAAATCCTTATTGATGCCTTCTTTACCTCTAGACTTGACTATTCTAATGCACTCTTGGCTAGTCTTCCACCACTGTAAACTTGTGTTCATCAAAAATTCTACTGTTCATATCTTCACTCACAGCAGTCCCATTGACTTATCGCCCTTTTACTCGCTGATCCACATTGGCCCTGGTCAAGAAACATCTTGATTTCAAAATCTCATTCTTGTTTCCATGGCCTTGCCTCTCCCTAACTGTATAATATCCTCCGGCCTTTCAATCTTCTGAGATATGTGCTCCTCTAATTCTGGCCTCCGAGGCATCCCTGATTTTAATGGCTCAACCACTACTGGCCATGTCTTCATCTACTTAGGCCCGAGGCACTGGAGTAGCCTACTTACACTTCTTTGCCTCCCTACAAAGAACAGTACAGCACAGGAACAGGCCCTTCGGCCCACCAAGTCTTTGCCGACACAGATGCCTCTCTTATCTAATTTGTTCTTGCCTCTACGTGGTCCACATTCTCTGCCTTTTCATGTATCTATCCAGATGTCTCTTGAACGTTGTTACAGAATCTGCTTCCACCACCTCCCCTGGCAGCGCATTCCAGGCATTCACCACTCTGTGTGGAAAAACTTGCCCCTTACATCTCTATTACACTATCCCCCTCTCACTTTCAATCTGTGCCCCCGAGTAATTGACCCTTTGACCCAGGGAAAAAGACTCTGACTATCCAAGTTTGTCATAATTCTGTGAACCTCTATCAGGTCTCCCCTCATCCTCTGATGCTCCAATGAAAACAATCCAAGTTTGTTCAACCTTTCTTCATAGTCCATATCCTCCAAACCAGGCAACACACTGGTCAATCTATTCTGCACCCTTTCCAATGCATCAACATCCTTCCAGTTGCGCGGTGACCAGAATTGTACACAACACTCCAAATGCGGCCTAACCAAAGTCTTATGCAGCTGCAACATGATTTTCCAATTCCTATACTCAATGCCCCGACCGATGAAGGCCAGCATGCCATATGCCTTCTTGACTGCCTTGTCCACCTGAGTTTCCACCTTCTGGGAACTGTGGATCTGCAGACCTAGATCCCTCTGTATGCTAATATTTCTAATGGCTCTACCATTTACTGCATACCTTCCCTCCACGTCACCTGACATTTGTCCAGGTTAACTTCCACCCCCGGGACCTGATGAAGTACATCCCAAGACGTTGTGGGAGGCTAGGGAGGAAATTGCGGGTCCACTAGCCGAGATATTTGAATCATCGATAGACATGAGTGAGGTGCCTGAAGATTGGAGAGTGGCAAATGTTGTGCCTTTGTTTAAAAAGGGCTGCAGGGAAAAGCCTGGGAACTACAGGCCAGTGAACCTCACATCTGTGGTGGGTAAACTGTTGGAAGGTATTTTGAGAGACAGGATCTACAGGCATTTAGAGATGCAAGGACTGATTAGGGACAGTCAGCATGGCTTTGTGAGTGGAAAATCATGTCTCTCAAATTTAATTGAGTTTTTTGAAGGGGTAACAAAGAAGGTAGATGAGGGCAGTGCAGTTGATGTTGTCTACATGGACTTTAGCAAGGCCTTTGACAAGGTACCACATGGTAGGTTGTTGCATAAGGTTAAATCTCACGGGATCCAGGGTGAGGTATCTAAATGGATACAAAATTGGCTTCTTGACAGAAGCCATGGGTGGTTGCAGAGAGTTGTTTTTCAAACTGGACGCCTGTGACCAGCGGTGTGCCTCAGGGTTCAGTGTTGGGCCTACTGTTATTTGTCATTTATATTAATGATTTGGATGAGAATATAGGGGGCATGGTTAGTAAGTTTGCAGATGACACCAAGATTGGTGGCATAGTGGACAGTGAGGAAAGTTATCTCCAATTGCAACGGGATCTTGATCAATTGGGCCAGTGGGCTGACGAATGGCAGATGGAGTTTAATTTCGACAACTGCGAGGTGATGCATTTTGGTAGATTGAACCAGGGCAGGACTTACTCAGTTAATGCTAGGGCGTTGGGGAGAGTTATAAAACAAAGAGATCTAGGGGTACATGTTCATAGCTCCTTGAAAGTGGAGTCACTGGTGGACAGAGTGGTGAAGAAGGCATTCGGCATGCTTGGTTTCATCGGTCAGAACATTGAATACAGAAGTTGGGACGTCTTGTTGAAGTTGTACAAGAGGCCACACTTGGAGTACAGTGTGCAATTCTGGTCACCCTATTATAGAAAGGATATTATTAAACTAGAAAGAGTGCAGAAAAGATTCACTCGGATGCTACCAGGACTTGATGGATTGAGTTATAAGGAGAGGCTGAATAGACTGGGGCTTTTTTCTCTGGAGCGTAAGAGGCTGAGGGGTGACCTTATAGAGGTTTATAAAATAATGAGGGGCATAGACAAGGTAGATAGTTAATATCTTTTCCCAAAGGTAGGGGAGTCTAAAACTAGAGGGCATAGGTTTAAGGTGAGAGGGGAGAGATACAAAAGTGTCCAGAGGGGCAATTTTTTCACACAGAGGGTGGTGAGTGTCTGGAACAAGCTGCCAGAAGTAGTAGTAGAGGCGGGTACAATTTTATCTTTTAAAAAGCATTTAGATAGTTACATGGGTACGATGGGTATAGAGGGATATGGGCCAAATGCGGGCAATTGGGATTGGCTTAGGAGTTTTTTAAAAAAAGGGTGGCATGGACAAGTTGGGCCGAGGGGCCTGTTTCCATGCTGTAAACCTCTATGGCTCTATCTGCCATCTTTCGGCCCAGGCCTCCAGCCGATTTATATCCTGCTGTATCCTCTGAAAATCTTCCTCATTATCTGCTACTCCCCCAATTTTTGTACCATCTGCAAATCTACTATTCAGACCACCTACAGTTTCCTCCAAATCATTTATATATATCACAAACAAAAGAGGCCTCAGCATTGATCCTTGTGGATCACTGCTTGTCACAGACCTCCATTGCTACTCTCTGCTTTCTATGCTCAGGCCAGTTTTGTATCCATCTTACTGGCTCACCTCGGATCCATCTGACTCCATCTACTGTATCAGCCTGCCATGAGGAATCTTATCGAAGGCTTTATTAAAGTCCATGTATACAACATCCATTGCCCTGCCTTGGTCAATTTTTCTTGTCACTTCCTCAAAGGACTCAATCAAGTTTATGAGACACGACCTCCCCTTCACAAAACCATGTTGCCTATCGCTAATAAACCTATTCTCTTCCAGATGTGAGTACATCCTGTCCCTAAGAATCTTCTCCAATAATTTCTCTATCACTGATGTAAGGCTCACAGACCTATAATTTCCCAGATTGTCTCTTCTGCCCTTCTTAAACAGAGGAACAATGTTAGCTACCTTTTTCTTCATTTAAGACATTCCTTTAAACTTACATCTTTAGCCAAGTTTTTGATCATCTGATCTAATATCTCCTTGTTTGGCTGCATTACATTTTGTTTTATAATGCTCCTGTAAAGATCCTTGGGAAGTTTCAGTACATTAGAGGTGCTATATCAATATGAGGTGCTGTTGTTATTTGTACTGAAGTCCCAGGAAACTCCTTCCAAAATTACAGCACACTGCAGCGACTTCTTCAGCCCTGAGTTTCTATGTTCAAAGTGTAATATCCATCTCCCTCACTCGCGATAAGTTCCATTTTAATAAATGTCTGACCAGAAAAATAAGTCAGAAAATTAATTTCTGCGAACAAAATTGGTCAGGCAAATAGAAGAATAATTCTGTATTGTTTTCACAGATTTCCCTTGTCTGGGTATTTCTTACCAGTAAGAAGTTTAACAACACCAGGTTAAAGTCCAATAGGTTTATTTGGTAGCAAAAGCCACACAAGCTTTCGGAGCTCCAAGCCCCTTCTTCAGGTGAGTGGGAATTCTGTTCACAAACAGGGCATATAAAGACACAGACTCAATTTACATGAATAATGGTTGGAATGCAAATACTTACAGCTAATCAAGTTTTTAAGATACAAACAACGTGAGTGGAGAGAGCATCAAGACAGGCTAAAAAGATGTGTATTGTCTCCACACAAGACAGCCAGTGAAACTCTGCAGGTCCAGGCAAGCTGTGGGGGTTACAAATAGTGTGACATGAACCCAATATCCCGGTTGAGGCCGTCCTCGTGTGTGCAGAACTTGGCTATCAGTTTCTGCTCAGCGACTCTGCGCCGTCGTGTGTCGTGAAGGCCGCCTTGGAGAACGCTAACCCGAATATCAGAGGCCGAATGCCCGTGACCGCTGAAGTGCTCCCCAACAGGAAGAGAACAGTCTTGCCTGGTGATTGTCGAGCGGTGTTCATTCATCCGTTGTCGCAGCGTCTGCATAGTTTCCCCAATGTACCATGCCTTGGGACATCCTTTCCTGCAGCGTATCAGGTAGACAACGTTGGCCGAGTTGCAAGAGTATGTACCGTGTACCTGGTGGATGGTGTTCTCATGTGAGATGATGGCATCTGTGTCGATGATCCGGCACGTCTTGCAGAGGTTGCTGTGGCAGGGTTGTGTGGTGTCGTGGTCACTGTTCTCCTGAAGGCTGGGTAGTTTGCTGCGGACAATGGTCTGTTTGAGGTTGTGCGGTTGTTTGAAGGCAAGAAGTGGGGGTGTGGGGATGGCCTTGGCGAGATGTTCGTCTTCATCAATGACATGTTGAAGGCTCCGGAGGAGATGCCGTAGCTTCTCCGCTCCGGGGAAGTACTGGACGACGAAGGGTACGCTGTCCACTGTGTCCCGTGTTTGGCTTCTGAGGATCAGTGCGGTTTTTTGCTGTGGCGCGTTGGAACTGTTGATCAATGAGTCTTATGAGGGCATCTTTCAGCGTCTGGAGGTGTCTGTTGCGATCCTCCTCATCCGAGCAGATCCTGTGTATACGGAGGGCTTGTCCGTAGGGCAAGACGCTGCGACAACGGATGAATGAGTACCGCTCGACAATCACCAGACAAGACTGTTCTCTTCCTGTTGGGGAGCACTTCAGCAGTCACGGGCATTCGGCCTCTGATATTCGGGTAAGCGTTCTCCAAGGCGGCCTTCACGACACACGACGGCGCAGAGTCGCTGAGCAGAAACTGATAGCCAAGTTCCGCACACATGAGGACGGCCTAAACCGCGATATTGGGTTCATGTCACACTATTTGTAACCCCCACAGCTTGCCTGGACCTGCAGAGTTTCACTGGCTGTCTTGTGTGGAGACAATACACATCTTTTTAGCCTGTCTTGATGCTCTCTCCACTCACGTTGTTTGTATCTTAAAGACTTAATTAGCTGTAAGTATTTGCATTCCAACCATTATTCATGTAAATTGAGTCTGTGTCTTTATATGCCCTGTTTGTGAACAGAATTCCCACTCACCTGAAGAAGGGGCTTGGAGCTCCGAAAGCTTGTGTGGCTTTTGCTACCAAATAAACCTATTGGACTTTAACCTGGTGTTGTTAAACTTCTTACTGTGTTTACCCCAGTCCAACGCCGGCATCTCCACATTATTTCTTACCAGCCAAACACCAAATGGATCTGTTTCACTGAGCAATACCTACAAAGATGTTGCTCTATATAAGCCATATTTAACCGTAGCAAGACAAGCCAATGATCCTGTGCTTCAGGTTCGAGAGTGTTGCATTGGACTGATCTGCTGTTTATCATTTCATATCCAGGATCTGAACACTTGGGAGTTGATAATTTGATGTACGATACTCAAGCAATCTTATGATTTAGTTATTCCATTCCTGACCCAATTTTTTTCATGCACAGGATTATTACCTCAAGACATTAGAAAGAGATTTAAATCATCACATGATAGCTGACATAAAATAATGTTTAACTGATAGTGTGATGGATGAATTTCTGCAATCTGCTCTTTACCGAACCAGTTTTAACCTGTTCCGCATCAATTATATCTTCAGCACTTGTCTATCAATTCAGTCCCTGCAGCTGATCTATTTTTTTTACAATACCATTAAGGTGACACGAAGCACCCCGATTAACACTGTCAATCTGTATTCAGGTCTTAAAATGTCTAAATATTTAACTCTGGTATGCAGCTGTATGTTATGAAACTATTCTGCATGGGAAAGACTGCAAGTGGCTACAAGACAAAGCAATGGTGAAACGCGAATGAGCAGCAATATGCTAATATGAAGAGAAAACTACCTATAGCCATGTTTTCCTAACCCACATTCGACTAGAATAAGCTTTCTGTATATGTGTCTGTTTAGGTGTAGGCATTAGTAAATGAATGGCAAGAACATGGGGCTTAAGACAAATGATTTTCAAAACCTTATTGTAGCATATTATGTAATGTGCATCAACCTTTATGGCAGCAGTACTGCAAAAAATGTAACTCCCTGCCCCCAGTTCATTACTTTTCAAAAGCATTTGGAAGAGAACAGCCTATAAATCAGCTTAAGCTCATTAGTCGTTCAACTCATTTTATGCTATAAAACTGAATTGACTTTTATTTTACTATTGAGGTTAAGATTCAAATTGGGTGGACAATAAATAAATGTTTAAAAGGTACAAATCTTGTCTAGAACATACAAGTCATGCAACTGGATTCTAATGAAAATAATCTAATTAACATTTTTCTAAGCTTTAACAATCCATGGAAGTTAAAATTAAATGTTTACTCTGCAAAAATCTGTTGCAATTACAGGTGATATTACACATTTACCTGTCAGGTAAAGCAACCCATATGACACTTGTTTTCGAAACAAGCTGGAACATAGCTATCACAATAAAGGCAATAATTTTGCTTCAAAGTAAACCAATTATACATCAACAATTACAGTAGTTTGTATTTATAAAGCACTTTAATGGAGTTAAGCGTCACAAGACGCTAAGCAAGAACATTATTAATAAAAATATTTTCAGGACATCTTGGCCAAAAAGGTATGTTTTTATGAAGCATCTTAAAGGAAAGAGAGGTAGAGAGGCAGAGACATTTAGGATGAGAATTCAGGGCCAAAGCAGCCGAAAGCACAAATGTCACAGGCGCAGCAATTAAAAATCAGAATTGCACAAGAGGCCAGAATTGGAAGAATGCAGAAATAGCAAAGGGCTGTAGGAGAGTGGAAAGTGAAGTGTTAGGGATGGGAGAGCCCATCGGTGGATTTGAAAATAAGGATGAGGATTTTAAAATTGAGGTCTTATCAGACCAAAAGCCAGTACAGGGTCAGCAAGCACATGAGTGATGGGTGAATGGGAATTTAGTGCATTAAGATATGGGCAGCAGAGTTTTGGATGAGCACAAATTTATATAGGGTGGGAACCCAGCCAGGAGAGCACTGGAATAGTCAAGTCTAAAGGTAAAAAAGGCAAGGATAAGGGTTTTAGTAGGAGATGAGTTGTGGCAGGATCAAAGTCAAGTGATGTCACGGAGATGGGAGCAGAGAATCTTAGTGATGGTGTCGAGGTCAGAACCTCATCTCAGGTAAACACACTGGCAAACTTGTGAACGGTCTGACTCAGCTCAGTGGTGAAGGAACACAGTTTAAGGCAGGGACCAAAGGCAATGGCTCCAATCTTCCTAATATTTAGCTGGAGGAAATTTCTGCTCATCCAATACTGGATAGGTGGTGTGACAAATCAGAGACAGAGGGAAGAACAAGAGGGTTAGTCCTGAGATAGTGCTGAGTGTCATCAGTGTTCATGTGATTATGTTTTTGGATGATTACAGAATACGTGGTAGCCTGTAGATAAGAAGTAGAAGGGGGCGGGGGGGGGGGGGGGGGGTGGTGGCGGTAAAGATAGATTGTTGGAGAACTCCAGAGCTATTGCAGATCATTCTCTAGCTTTGATTTGATGAATAAGAATGAAACCAGGCATCATCGATCATTAACATGGAAACTGAAATTTATTATAAATTATGATTTCCTTTACTGCTCACCACCATTCCTTTTTAGGGATGGGCTACAAATGCTGGCCAGCTCGTGACGCCCCATGTCCCACAAAGAAAAATGAATAAATAAATAAAAATCCCAATCCAATAATGAAGTCCTCATCCACACCTTGGTTTGCTTAAGCTGAATTTCCTTCATGCCCTCCTCACTGGCCTCCTAGGCTCCGATCTATACAAACTCCTATGTATTTAGAAGTCTGTCACTTGCCCTAACGTGTGTTAAACCCCAATTAACTATCATCCCTGTCCTCATCAATTCCATGAGCTAGTCTCCAAACATTGACTTCAAAATCCTTGTTGTCCATACATCCCTTTACATCCTACACCACCTACATTTACAACCTCCATCACCCTTAAATATCCATTTGCACTCTCTGCTCTTGAGTTGGACAACAATGTATCCGTGCCTCTTCCTGTTTTCTCCAGTGGTTCACCTATCATGGTTCGATTCTCCAGATTGTTTCCTATCTTATTGCTCTCAAAACTCTAACTCCAGAAGTTCGCCAATCATGTCTCATAACTCTTCATCCAGTTCTTGTTTGGTTTTTTGAAATATTCCATTCGTTCTGTATGATTTGTTATATTGGAGCACTTAGCAAATGTAAACTACTGTTTTTATATGGAATATTTCAAATAACTTCTCTTTATGTGGACAACCTGCTCATGGTTAACATATAAAATATAATACAACTTTATACGGTACATGAAGATCTAAAAGTTTATTCCAAATAGCGTAACAAATTTAACTTACTGCTGATGTCCTCCTTTGTAACTGTTTACCAATACATTTCCCTAGACCACTGTCGGAGCTTTGATATTTAGAGAGGAGAAAAGTATTTAAGAAATAAGTTACCTCAAAAAACCACAGCAGTCAAGTAACTGATCATATTTTCCTGCTATAGCTTTTGATGACAAATAGGCTAATGTTAACTTTAGACTACCCACTACAACCTGTCTGACTACAGAAGAGGACAGTGAGAAAAAGCAAATCAAAAATTGTCCTGGAGGGAAGGCTGTAAGACAATATGTATAATCCTGTTTTGCAAGACCAGCAATTAGCCTCTCCCATGCGGTGGAGCTTTTCATAGTGCTTTGGAGAAAGTTGATTTATATCAAATTTATCCTACATAAAGTCTGAAAAGACAGCCTGAATGAATGTTGCATTCCAACCTGCCAACTAATGCATGCTAAGTTCCCTCCCTAAGGTAAAGCCAACAAAATATTATTACTGGGTACACATCTTCTGAGTAATCCATAAACTTGCGTTGGCATTAGAAGACCTGGGGCTAGGCGCTTTGTTAAGAGATGACATGGAAGTGAACAGCTATAAAATAAGCAGGAGAGGTAAGACTTTTAAAAAAGTTGGACTGGAACACATCTACTCCCAATGCATTCCTCTTGTGATTAAATTCAACGCAGATAATGATGAAACGTTTGATGTACATGCACACATGAAACTGACAATTGAGGAAACAGTCACATTCTTGGGCTGAACAAGATTTTGTAATTTTGGCATTCTGCTCAAACTTAAGATGAGATTTAAATAAGACATCCCATTCTTCACAAAACAGCTTACTTTAAATTCTACAAGATTGCCTGCCTCCACCCTTTTGCCTCTTACCCATGGGCTGGATTTCATGGAGGAAGGAAAGTCGATCCCAAACAGACCGGTGTTTAAAAAGCCTGTACCACAGCAACAACACACTGAAGGTAGGCTGAACACATACAGGGTCTGACTTCCACCCCTCAGTGGACGGGAAGTCCCATCCTTGCGAGCTGCCAGCCAAACTGACTGGCTGGAAACACTAGCAGTCTCAGCAGCACCAGATTACAGGACAGAACCTCAGGAAGAAAGAAAACGGGAAAGTGTCAGAGAGCCTAGGAAGGAGGGCAAATGGGTGGAACAAAGGCAGGAGGAGCATCTTGCAGGGAGTGCCCTTGATGCACAGATGGCACCTGCAATTGATTAGCAGCCCCCCACTTTCTTCAAGCCTTTTCGAAGAAGCCTTTTTTTAAAAAAGGCCTTTTACTCTGCCCAGCATTTAATGGCAGTGGCGACTGAAGCCCTTAATTGCCTTTTAATTGGCAGTTAAGGGCCTCAAAAGACCTTGTGGCTGCCTTACCCAGCCACCCCCATTTTACAGGGAACAGGTTCAGGATAAGTAGAAAGGAGATGTGCTGGGCACCCAATAAATCTTACATGCCCACCCCATTGCTGCGTCCCCACCCCCCACCACCCTATTAACACGTCCGGCAGGGGACTGTAAAAATCCAACTCCATGCATTTTCCAATCCTTGTTGAACTGCTCTAATGCTCTTCATCTTTAATGTAGTAAAACAGCCCAAGGTGCTTTAAAAGACTGTTATCAGACAAAAACTAAGCTAAACAAGCTTAGGGCAAATGATCAACAGCCATAAAATAGGTTTTAAGGAGTGTTTTAAAGGAGAAAAGGTGGTGAAACACAGAGGGAATTTCAGAGCTAAAAGCTTGGCAGCTGAAAGGAGACCAGAATTGGAGCAGAGCAGATACCCAGAAGGATGACAAAACTGGATGAAGTTACAGAGATAGGAAGGGGTTGAGGCCATGGAGGAATCTGAAAACAAGGAAGAGGTTTTTTTTGTTGAAATAGGCAAGTCTCAAGATAACAAAGGCATGGAAAAGGGTTTCAGCAGTAGAGAAAGGCAGGAGTGGAATCAGATGATGTTACAGAGATGGAAATAGGTGTTTTTAATGACGGTGCATATATGTGATTGGAAAATCATCTCGGGATCAAATATGACATCAAGGTTGCAAACTGTCTGATTCGGGCTCAGACTCGGGTTCATATCATGTCCTGAACTAAACCTCACTTGCTCTGTACCCACAATTTTTCAACGCATTATTGCAAAATCCTTGCTTTTGTCCATAAATATCATCATGACCTTGGTTCACCCTATTATCAACCCTATTATCTCTCCCAGCCCTGCATCATCTCTATGTGCTCTGCTCTTCTGAAATATCCCCCCTTCTTTTGCCTCAATGCCAGGCTTTGGGCCTGATTCTCCCATCCCGAGGTGCATATTTTTTGGCTCATCAGGTTGGGAGATGCGTGTGTCGGCCATTTTGTGGGTTTCGTGGGAACGCATGTGCGTCTCCCACAGCTGGAGAGCAGGCACAGTCGGGACCTCGCTGGAAACTGGCTGCAGGACAGGTAAGTGATTTAAATCTGTTTTTAATCTTATTTAAATGTTATTATCTGACCCGGGATTGAATTCTGCGGGCCCCAAGTGAAGGGTCGGGGGGTTAATCAGGGCCCCCCAGGGGGTCAGGTGGCAGGGGGGTGATGCCCCCTGGCAGTGCCAGCCTGTGCCTCCTGGCACTGCACAAGGGGCAACGTGCCAATGTCCAGGGGGCACTTTGGCACTGCTCACTGAGCATTGGGCAGTGCCAAGGGGGAGGGGCCTAGGAGGTGGGGCCTATTGTGGGTAGGGCCGAGGGGGCGATCGGTGGGGGTAGGAGGTCCTGCTGCCACTCTGCAGTTAGGATCGGTCGGGACTGGAGAGAGCCAGCATTCGGGGCGGGCTTGGGGGTCTACCTCCGGACCGGGGGGGGGGGGGCGGGGAGGGAATTATCACTCTTGGGGAGGGCTGGAGATTGCGGTGCTCCGGGGGAGGGGCTGGCCAGGGAATCCTTGTATGGGCCGCGATCGTGCCGTGGGGGTGTCGCGAGGGGCAGCAGTGCGAGGGTCCCGAGCTGGGCAGCAAACTGCAGGCTGACAGTTCGGGGCCACAGCGCATGTGCAGAGTTCCGGAACTGTCAGACTCTGGCGTGAATAGGCCCCGCCTCCCTGAGCTTTTAATGATATTCACGATTGTGACCTTTGCATTGCACAGAGTGTAGGAGATTCGAGTCTGAACTCCCACTGAAAAAAGAATCGTGAATTACACCATTT
The DNA here is from genome assembly GCF_964213995.1 of Mustelus asterias. NCBI lineage: Eukaryota > Metazoa > Chordata > Chondrichthyes > Carcharhiniformes > Triakidae > Mustelus > Mustelus asterias. The sequence goes on along the minus strand of NC_135811.1, from coordinate 19,662,152 downwards.
TTCCCGCCAGTTCAGCACTTGGAATTTTTTTGGGAGATTCGGGCCCTTTGTTTCTAAACTTTCACATCTCTAAAATTCCTCTCCTAGACCATGAATTCAGTCACCCTCTCCTAATTCTCCTTTTCTGGCTCTATACTTGTATTCCAGAGGATTATTTATGATGCAGTTTGGGATTTTTTTCTTTATATAGAGGTATAAGACATTACATAACTGCAATGTGTTACTGATCCAAGATCAAACTAACTGGTAGAGTGTGAGATTAGATAAATAAACATTTTATTACCTTTGAACATGGTGCACTGCAAGCAGGAATCTCAAATCTATCATTTGCTCCAAAGTATTGTTTCAGTTCACTCCAGTAGGCTTCTCGAGCATTCAGCTCGCTGCTAAAAGCAAACACAATTTCCACTTTAGCAGCACAGTACTCATTGCAATTTATCAATTTATTTTACAGAATCAGTAACTGTTACCTGATATACTTGTGCTTAAAGGTAATACATCAAATGAGCTGCTTATTTTCTACTAAATTTAAAATCAAAATGATATGCATTAACTAAATAAAGTCAAGAGATTGGTAGTATAATGGTTGCATTAATGGACGAGTAAGCCAGAGGTCTGCAATAACGATCCAGAGACACAGTTCAAATCCCACCGTGGCAACTGAGGAATTTAAATTTGGTTAATAAATAAATCTGGAAAAAGTTGGTATTGGTTATGGTAACCATGTGACTATTGCATTGTTGGTGAAAAAAAATTTATTTGGTTCACTAATGTCCTTTAGGGAAGGAAATCTGCTATCCTACATGTGATTCCAGACCCACAGTAATGTGGTTGACTCTTAACTGCCCTCTGAAATAGCCGAGCAAGTCATGTAGTTAATGGTAATTAGGGGTGGGCACCGACTTCCTGTGAATTCGTAAAAAGAAACTAAAAATCTTAGCAATGAAACTGAGGGTTTTACTCATGAAATTGTCTTCAGGGTAAATTAATCTCATATTTTTAAAACAGGATCTTTTAACTTATTCGGTTAAAATTGAATTTGGTAATCAGCAAAATTATACCAAATTATTGCACAATTGTCAATAGGACTGAAAAAAAAAATCTATGCACATCAATTCCATTTAAGTACCTTCTATTCTCAGTTTTCTGCTCTTGTTCAGATTTCCTCATTTTGATGGAGGATTCCGCTTCATCCCTTCCTAAGTTTGTCAGGCCTTCTGTGTGAAAATAATCCATATTATGCACAACTGTGATCCAGAAAACCTTCGTATTACTGACATTAATTTTTCCATTTGGCTACACAAAAATGTTGAGTAAACCTGTAAGTGACAACCAAGTGAAAGGGGGTACTGTCCATTTTGAAATATTCACTTGCGCAATCCCTCAACCATTATCGTTTTTACAGACTACAATGAGTACCAAAGTAAAGGAAAAAGAGGCATATCGTTCCACATAGTCTCAATTTTTAATTATTTTAACTTATTAAAGCATGGCCATCATCTATTGAATCTTTTTGTAATTGTGGACACTTGTTGGAAACTACCATTCTGTATTAATCAATGTAATTGGTAGCCAATATTATCAATATACCATTTATAGGTTATCAGGGCGGCACGGTGGCACAGTGGTTAGCACTTATGCCTCACAGCGCCAGGGACCCGGATTTGATTCCGACCTTGGGCAACTGTCTGTGTGGAGTTTGCACATTCTGTTCATGTCTACATGGGTTTCCTCCGGGTGCTCTGGATCCTCCCACAGTCTGAAAGACATGCTGGTTACGTGCATTGACCATGCTAAATTCTCCCTCGGTGTACCCGAACAGGCACCAGAGTGTGGCTACTAGGGGATTTTCACAATTACTTCATTGCAGTGTTAATGTAAGCCTAATTGTGACAATAGTAAATAAACTTAATGCAAAAAAACTGCAATAATTAAAAATGAGTCAGTTCTTAGATTGGCACTGATGTTCTCCTGTGTGGAACGACTGTGGAGGGACTATGCAGGTTAAAGTTTTGCAGTCACACTCTCAAATGCATCTTGGCCCTGTTTCTCAAGCAGTCTGGATGACAAAGACAAAGACAGCCGGTTTAGAGAAAGAGAGAGACTGATCAGATTGGAGCAGTGTCAACTTCGTCCAAGAATATAACTCCAACAAAAGCTTTTAGATAAATACGTAAGTTCATTTAAAAAAAATAAAAACAAAGCATTTCAGGCTAAAATAATTTTTTTCAGAATGCGTAGGTTAGGTTAGCTACAATAAAGTAGGTGTACAATCTACTGGTAATGTCATCAATAATTCACAGAAGAAAAGTGAAGTATTTCTCCATCATGCTGTACCTGCACCAGCTGCTTTTCGTTTTCGTCTAGCCTTCTTTGTAAACGAGGTTTTACTTATGGAGCTCCTTCTCTCTTTCAATTCCTGGAATTTCTAAGGAAAGATTCGTATCAGGGTTAAAACAAACAGCAATAACTTGTTCATTATATTATTAAGATAACTCAAGTGTAAACTGTTTATTTCACAAATGTGAACAAATGACAGGTATTTCACCAGTAAAACAAACATTTATTTAATCATTTGTGATGGACGGACAACATATACCAATAATTTTGATGTCAATGAGATTAAACAAACTGATCGCCAGCTTTTACACAGAGAAGTGAGGTTAAGGCATCACGTAATTGAGGATAGAGACCAGAAAAGATCCCAGGTATAATCTCCACCTTTTGCATTTATGTTAAACAGGGTGGTACTGGACTTGGAGGAGAAATCTCTGATCCCTTTTCAGTGCCCCTTGCTGGAAACTACACATGTGGACGCTGGGTGAAAGAAGAACAAACTTACTTATTATGCTTCTACTTTCATCTGCCCCTTTTTGAATAGTATCTAAACACTCATTGTCTAGAATTACACTTGAAGAATGCTTGCCTTAGCAAGCTTGTATACCAGGGGTGGCCAAATTTTCTGAACATTAAAACCACATATGATAATCTCCAGATGTTTGAGAGGTGCAAGACATGGACAAGCTTTACAGACTTATTTTTATTTCTATTTCACACACACACATTATATATGCCTTCCCTCCCCACTCCACCCATCACACTCATTAATGCCTGCCTTCCCTCCTATCCACTCCTCACTCATGTCCTTGCTCCTCATTCATACACATTCACTCATCCCCTCCTCTTACTCCACTTCTTCCGACCTGGATTTCTCCACCTTGCCCGATGTGGGAGAGCTAGAGTGGAGACCCGCAGGGCCCAAATCCCATGTTTTGATTCTCAGGCTGCCCCCACCTCTGCTTTTGGCCTGCACCCCTCACCTTTGGCTTTGCTCTTGGCCTCCACGCCCCATCCCCGCTCTCAATCCCTCTCCGGGTCCACCCTCACCCCAGTCCGGCATCACCGACTCCCACAGCTGAAGCAGCACCAGGAAGACAAACCAGGGAACTGCTCGGCAAACTCAATGTGAGAACAGCAGATAACAGGGGGAAGGTCTTATCATTATCGAATCACAGAAAACTGAGCTGTCTGGTCAGAGTTGGGGCTGGCCAAAACGGCGGCTCCAGGCACCCAGAGTACTGCCCGAAACTTCAAAATGATTGAGATTAATCTCCCAACCTTAACCTGGAAAAGAACCGCATGTTTTTTTCAGAATATTTTTTAAAAGACATGAGACGTGTAAAATTTTAGTGGTAAGACAGACTTGCAAAAGGAATACAGCAAATTAGCATGCAGGCTCACAAGCTGCAGTGTGGCCATCCTTGTTGTATACAGTCCTGATGCCTATGCAACCATGTCCCACCAGCAGTTGGGCCAACAAGAGGGGAAAGGTGAAAAGATTATTTTTCAAAGCATTATTTTAAAAATGCACCATTAAAATGATAACTGTATCACTGTAAACTATTGCTGTGTCGTCCAGGCACACCAAAAACAATGATGCTCCCAAAAAAATTCTAAGTGCCGAATTTGCGTAAAAGCTGGAGTAAATCCCACTAATTTGTTCACACTCCCACACTCTGTGCACTGCAGAGTGCACTAGCGTGAATCTCATCGAAAAGATGTGGGTAGGGCCTATTCCCGCTGGAGAGGGCCACTGTGCACGCGCCTATCTGTCAGAGCGGAAATCGGTGCATGCGCAGTAGCCTGCACTGCCAGCCTCCCAATCGCTGGCCAGCTCCGCGACCCCGCATCGCTGGCCGTGTGACCCCCACCACCACCCATACGCTGGCCTCCTGGACATGTCTGGACCAGCCTCAACACCTCCCCCTCCCCCCGATGTCCAGCACAGATCGCTGGCCTCCCTCACTCTGTCACTCGGGCTTGGTGACTAGTAGAGTACTGCAAGTATCAGTGTCGGGGTCACAGCTATTTATGAACAATAACAATGACTTTCCCCAAGAGACTGAGAAATAACGTATCTAGGTTTACTGATGGTACAAAATTAGGTGGGAACATAAGATGTGAGGAGGACATAAAGAGACTGAAAAATAGATATAAAGACTGATTAAGTGAGTGGGCAACAAGGTGACAGTGGGAAAGTGTGAAGTTATTTATTTTGGCAAGACAGAGAAGCAGAATAATTTTAAAAATACACAAAATTTGTAAACATTGATGGTAAGAGAGATTTGGATGTACTTGCACAAGGAACACAACAGTTTTGCACGCAAGTACAGAGAGCAATTAGAAAGTCAACTAACATGTTGGCCTTTATCGCAAGAGAACTGGAATACAAGAGCTAGGAAGTCTTGCTACAATTATACAAGGCTTTTGTGAGACCACACCTGCAGTACTGTATGTAGTTTTGGTCCCCATATTAAGGGAAGGATATATTTGAATTGGAAGCGACGTACTGAAGATTCACTAGATTGGATCCAGTGATGTACAGGTTGTCCTATGATGAGACACTGAGTAAATTGGGCCTATACTCGAGAGAGAGTTCAGAAGAATGAGAGGTGATCTCATTGAAATGTGCAAAATTCTTAAGGGACTTGATTGGATAGACACCAAGACTTGGTTTTCCCTGGCTGGGGAAGCTAGAACAAAGGGGTACAGTCTCAGGATAAATGGCTAATTATTTAGGACTGAGTTGTGGAGAATCTTTCTCTCTCAAGGGGTTGTGAATGTATTTAACACTGAAGCGGACAGATTTTTGGTCGCTTGGTGAGTAAAGGCATGTGGGGAATGGGCAAGAGAATGAAATCAAGGCCAATGATCAGCCGTGATTATATTGAAAGATGGAACAGGCTGGGAAAGGCATGTGCTCATCTGCTGCTCCTATTTCTTATGTTCTTGATGATGATGGATTTTCCTGTCACTTCAATGGCTGAGTGTTAGGCAAAGAAAAAAGGCCAGTTTACAGTCAACGCTATCGTCGTCTCGTGTGATGTTAGGCCAAGACTCACTTTTCATAACCAACTGCAAATTATGCATATGAAATCAGTGTTGGAGGGATAGATGAAAGCATTGGCTATGCACTGCCCCCTCTTGCCCTGAAGGCACTCCTCAAATGTCAAAATTGCTTGATGACAAAGACTTTTGCATTTGGGTCTGCTGTTTTCTCCCATGGACTGAGGTCCAGCTTCCAAGCTCCGAGGTTGGCTTTCAGATTGTCTTTATGTCTTAGTTATCCTGTGGTGCAGGCTCCCGTACTCATTTGGCTGTAGAATACTGCCTTTGGTGTATGGGAATTCTCCATGTGAACCACATGACTTATCCAGTGAAGCTAAGCTCTGATGAGCATGCTCTCTATGCCAGATATGTAGTACTTTGCAAGAAATTCACCTTATCACAGAAACCCTACAGGAGACCATTCAGCCCATCGAATCTGCACCGACAACAATTCCACCCAGGCCTTATCCCTGCAACCCCACATATTTACCCCATTAATCCCTCTAACCTACGCATCCCTGGACACTAATGGGCAATTTAACATGGCCAATTAACCTAACCTGCACATCTTTGGACTATGGGAGGAAACCAGAGCACCCGGAGGAAACCCACGCAGATACAGGGAGAATATGCAAACTCCACACAGACAGTAGCCCAAGCTGAGAATTGAACACAGGTCCCTGGGGCTGTGAGCCAGTCGTGCTAACCACTGTGCAACTTTTCATTGGATCAAGTCAAACTATGAGACTGGTGTGCTGAAGCTGTTGAGTACTTTTCTCACCCTGCGTCTTGAATACTACATTCAGTTCTAGTCAGTGAACACAGGAAACTATATAAACATTTTAAGTATTGTAGGACACAGCCATGATGCATGTGGAAAGGTTAGAAATATTAGACTCTGCAATCCCTAAAGGAGGCAACTTAAAAGTTGACTGCAAGGCTAAAGTCAGGAATGTTTACATGAGCGCAGCTACAACAACATCCAAGACGTTCAACTAGGGTTGCCAATTGTGAATAAATGTATTCCTAGGAGGTTTCATCTTATAACTTCCCCCCCTGGTCAGTATGGTTTTGTTGGAGAAGATCGTGTCTTACTAACTTAATTGAATTTTTTGAGGACATAATAAGGAGAATTGATGAGGGTAGTGCAGTTTATGTGGTCTACATGGATTTTAGTGAGGCATTTGACAAGGTCCCACGTGGCAGACTAGTCAGAGAAGCGATATCCCATGGGACGCAGGGGAAAGTGGCAAGTTGGATCCAAAATTGGCTCAGTGACAGTAAACAAAGGGTAATGGTCGATGGGTGTTCTTGCGATGAAAAGTGATTTTCAGTGGCACTCCACAGGGCTCAGTGTTGGGGCCTTTGCTGTTATATTTATTAATGGTTTAGCCTTAAACATGGGAGGCATGATTGGGAAATTTGCAGATGACACAAAGGTTGGCCATGTAGTGAGAGTGAAAAGGATAGCTGTTGTCTGCAGAATGTTATCAATTGTTTGGTTGAGTGGACGGAAAAGTGGCAAATGGAATTCAATCCAGAGATGTGTGAGGGCAAACAAAGCAAAATGGAGGAAACTGCGAGGGATAAGGAAGTGAGAGACCTTGGAGTGCATGTTCACAGGTCCCTGAAAGGGGCAGGACAGGTGGATAAGGTGGTAAGGAAAGCATATGGAATGATTTCCTTCATTGGGCAAGATATTGAATACAAAAGCAAGGATGTAATGCTGGAACTGAATAAAACACTGGTTAGGTCACAGCTGGAATTTTGCAGACAATTCTGGTCACTAATTTACACGAAGGGTGTAATTGCTCTGGAGAGTACAGAGGAGATTTACAAGAATGATGCCAAGGCTTAAAAATTGTAGCAATGAGTAAAGGTTGGATTGGCTGGGGTTGTTTTCCTTCGAATGGAGAAGGCTGAATCACAGAGTTACAGAATCACAGAATACTACAGTGCAGAAGAGACCCTTCAGTCCATTGAGTCTGCACCGAAGCATGAAAGGCCCTGACCCGCCCACCTAATCCCACTTGCCAGCACTTGGCCCCTAGCCTTGAATGTTAGGCCGAGGGGTGACCTAATTGAGATGTACAAAATTACGAGGGGCCGAGGGAAAAATCTGTCTCCCCGAACTGAGGGTCAATTGCCAGAGGGCATAAAATTTAAGATGATTGGTAAAAGGATTAGAGGAGACATGAGGGAAAAAAAATCATTTTCATCCAGAGAGGGGGATTGGTATCTAGAATTGGTGGTTGAGACAGAAACGCTCAATTCATTTAAAAGGTATCTGGATCTGCACCTGAAATGCTGTAACCTCCAAGGTTATGGGCCAAGTGTTAGAAAGTGGGATTAAAATGAGCATCTAGTTTCTTTCTCGCTCACTTTTTTGGCTGGCACAGACATGATGGGCTGAATGGGCTCTTTCTGTGCCGTAACTTTTCTATGATTCTATTGTTCTATGTTTCATGCTCCAGCCATCAGTCATCAACACATCCATCCTTGTGACACACTGCCTTCCTAAGCCAACTGGAAAGCAAAAGGACTCATTACCCAATTGGATGATGCTTAACTGTGAGCCAAAAAGCCTTTATTTCTCATTTCCAATACTTTATGTCTGCTAAAAGGGAAATGTTCAAACAAATTGACATTAAAAAATAATCTTTTTTAATGCTCTGATGATTTTTCTCCAGGTTTGCACACAGCAGTGTCCTGGAGATTGATCTTCCAATTTCTGGAGGCTCCAAGTCAATTCTGGAGGGTTGGAAATCTGAAGTTCAACATCATAAGGCCATAAGACATATGAGCAGAATTAGGCCACATGACCCATCGAATCTGCTCCGCCATTCAATCATGGCTGACATTTTTCTCATCCCCATTCTCCTGCCTTTTCCTCATAACCCCTGATCGCCTTATTAGTCAAGAACCTATCTATCACTGTCTTAAAGACACTCAATGACCTGGCCTCCACAGCCTTCTGCAGCAAAGAATTCCACAGATTCACCACTCTCATGCAAGTCAGAGCAGTATAAAATATTCACTCAATATTAGCTCCTTCCCTCACCACTGCACTGTGGGTGCTATCTACATAATGTACTGCAGCTTGATTCAATACAACCTCCCTCCCCAAGAAAAGAACAACCCAGGAGAACAAGAACAACAATGTTGTGGGGACAGCGTCGCCACCTTGTTTAACCTAGCTTAGAAATATATTGCTGTTCCCCCTCAACAATTTTGCTGATATTGTGGGACCCCCTATCAGTCATTTGCAGTATTTCCTATGTAACCAACAACCATTTAATTTGTCACAATCATGTTCTAAACAAATAAATGGCAATGTGGACACAAAGGAAAACAAGTGCATTGCATGCTTACTGGTTTCAGTAGTATGCAATATGAAGCATATTAGTACAGGTAAAACACCATATAACTTAGTAACTATTATTTAAACCATACCATTAAAAAAATATACCTTCCACATTTGCAGAGAAACTCCAGCTGGACACTCTTCAGATACATCTTTCAAATCTTCTGCAGTTTTATTTTCTTTCCAGCAGGCATCCACGTTATTTCCATTGCTACTCTGTCTTGCTGACACACTAAAAAATAGACACAAAAACAATGAGAAACATTGAAAGGAAATGAGGCACAGTAGTCCCCCGCAAAAATCATGGAAAAAAAAGAGTAGAATTTCTCGGAAAAAGTTCACTTCACAACTTTTGTTTTAGGAAGTTGACATACATAGTTTGTGGATACACATCCTTAGCAACCATCTCTACAACACAGGATTCAATACTTCAGCTGATAAGCACCCGAGGGGCTGTATTTGCTAACCTTTCCAGTAACTGCATGCAGGTCACCACATCTAATAGACCCCAGAGCAAATTTTACCTTAAGAAAGTATTGGGTTCCAGCCCCACAAACGTCTGACATATTTTTTTTTTTTAATTCAAGGTCTACTTTACTAGAACATGCAAGCAAAGGCTTAACTCCAGGCATAAAAAAAATCAGAAAGCTTTAAATTAAAATAAAGACAGTTATAATTATTACTAAGCTATTAATAATTGCATGTAATACGGCATAATTTATGTAATTGAGACAATTTTTAACAACATGCTATACATGCACTACAAAGAATCTTTTCATTTCACAGCACAGGGAACAGGTCTGTATTGCAAGACTATAAGATAATGAATGGTGCTTTGAAGTTTGAATTATTTATGAGATCGTCAAATCCTGAGATTCAGTTTCACCCTTAAATATATTCATAATCTTTTTGATTTATTTCATTCTCCTTTGTAATTCTTCCTTTGGGACAAACCAACCTAGGTCTGAAACTCACTGTATTGATGTAAATTCATTATTTCTTCTCGTAGTGGTGTGGTACATTGACACGTGCTACTGAGCTATATAGACACAGAAGATTTCTGTAATTCAATAAATGCCAACATGTAGATGAAATGCTCTTACCAGTTAGGTTGTTGGCCTGTGGAATCCGCCATTATGGGCAGTTTTCTGGTATAAAGTGCCTGAAATAAGAAAAGCAAATTTGTAGCATGCACCTTCTTCTCACTGAACTGAATTCTGTATGGAACAATGGGGTATTCAACACATTAATACTTTTAAAGGAGAATATTTCATTGGATGTGATGTGGCATTGAGCTTCCTTTGAAGCTGGCACATTTATTTTCGTGACAGGAGAGGGTCAGAAACAAATTGTAACCTTTATGAGTAGAGAAAAATGATCTGGCCGATAGAATCAACTTGCATTGATAAAGCATCTTTCACATTCTCAGCATGTTCCAGAGCACTGCACAAAACTGAATAACTTCGAAGCAATCTATAAACAAGGTCTCGTAAACAGCAAGTGAAATAACTAACCAATTACGTTTTTTCATGGTTTTGGTTGAGGGATAAATGTTGGTTAATGCACTTGAAGAACACCGTGTTTTTCTCAGAACAGTGCAATGAGATCTTTTACCCTCATTTGAACAGGTGGAGAGGGCTATGGCTTAATATCTTATCTGAAAGACAGCACTTCCAAAAGCTCTTGGTACTTCAAGGAACTGCCAAGTTAAATTATATCTTCAAGTCCTGTTCAATGGCTTGAGTTTCGAACTTCTTATTCAGAGCGGACACAGTACTATGACTGGGCCAAGCTGTCATTCTAGATGAACATTAAAATAACAGTTTTCCCCCATTTGGCATGTGCATTGCAATTTTCTTCTTTGTGACTGGTTATGTGACTGTGGTGTGTAGATGCTTTATTGGTTGTAAAACAAAAATAGCCCATCATGTCTATGTATTAGAAAAGGCAAAACATTAGTATTTGGTCATCAAGCAATTATACTTCCCACAACAAATTGTGAAACTAAACTCAGCAAATCTGGTCATTTGTGGGCTCGTACTAGAAAAATAAGACTCCGTCTCCATTTATTTTATTTTTTCTTATTCATCTACTTTTATTATTATATATTCTTATTTTTATTCTTCCATTTCTAACATCTCGCTTTCCATTTTGTTTCCCCCCCTCCCACCCCACTATGGCCCACTGCCACATTACTACACTCTGCACTTTTGTTCTGCCATTTACACATTCCGATCTCTTAATGGACGCTCTTAGCACCATTCTCAGCCTTTATCATCACCATTTACATTCCCTTCGTCTTTTTGTCTAAGCCATTCCTGTCAATTACATCCCCCACCACCCCTCCCCCCACTTTTATAAATCTTGTTTGATTTTCCTTGTCTTCAGCTCTGACGAATGGTTTTCCTGAGTCAAAACGTTGAATCTATTCTCTCTTCACAGATGCTGTCAGATCTCTGAGATATACCAGCATTTTTTGTTCTTGTTAACATGAAGACAGCACTCACAACCTCTGTTTTGCTAGCCCAGTACTACTAAGCTACCACACATTAAGAAATCAATAAAGTTAATTCAGCAAGATCTTCCCCTTCTAAATCAAAACTCACTGCTGGTTCCTAGATTATGTAGATCATCCCCTAATTTACTTCAGATGATGAATTTCATAATTTTACACAGAATTAAAGTTAGGGCTAATGTCTAGTTTTCAAGACCTGGATTTTCACTGAGTGAGGATGATTCAGGAGCCCTTTGAAAATGGCAATTTGGAATTCATTCTGGAATTCCCGGCCCCATTTCCAGAGTTCCCAATTTTTGAGAAGGCCTTTTAAGGGTGTGGGGTGGTTCGTGTTCCAACCACCCCACACCCTGCGCTCCAGACCTGGCTGGCTCCATTTCAGGGATAGGCATATCCTAGTCCTCTGCAATTTTCATGGAGTCAGGCCAAGTTTTCAATGTGATGTGGTTCCCAACACCTCAGAGATGTCATGAACATAGTCTACATGAGGAAAGCTTTTAGAAAGTATGTTCAAAAGACCCCCTTTATGATCCCCCAAGCAATCCATACAGCCCCTCATGCCCCCAAATACCCATGGTCCCTAATCTCCCCATGCCAGGCTATAGCATTCCATGCCTATGCACCCACTATACACTGTATAGAATTAACGAATCCTATAGTGACAGTAGGATGTATAAAAAATCTGTTTTAAAAAATAATTCATTGATGACTTTCTACTTTCTTAAATAACTCATTTTTACTACAGGACAATAAAAATGTCAATCATCCAAACCCTTTAAACTTTCAACACCTGAAACTGCAAAAACTTGAAACTCTACCTTGCCTAAATAGACTTTGTAAAATTGACAGCATAGATCATAGAGCCAGAACTGTCAATCAGGTAATGTTTTCCATGGGGCTCAGGTGTTTCAACAGGCTAATGGATTTCTGGACTCTCAATCGAGCCTCAAGAACTCATATATCGAATAGAGTACTGGGGAAGGGGAAACAATCAACCTTTCGTTGTTCCCCTGATTTCCCACTATGCTCATATTCTATTGCTCTTTGCAACTGTTATTACTGACAATTCTGCAAATGTCACTGATGAAAATAGGATTAGAGTCAATAGTAATGTTGCTACAGTTGAATAGCCTTCCGTCACGCACTATTCAGTGTTACACATGCAGAATAGCCACTTTGGTATGGTACAAGAGGATTACTGATGAAGAATACAGATTTCAAATATTTAGAACAGTCTATTTTCTTTTATGGGCATTGAGGGTGAAACCAGACTCCAATGTGAATCAGGAAAGGAGGCGAGGAAACCAACTGGAGACGAAAAAAAAGGCAGCTTGGCTGTACCAAGCCGAACGTCCTTCTGATATCACCCACAAAACTAAGTACCATAACAAATGTGCCACTTCATTACATATGCGAATAGCTTCCCTTGCAGTGTAATAATCTTAAATCATCTTTGACTGTTCCCACATCCAATGTTGATGGGGAATTTGCATAATTGCTTGAATTTTCACAGGAACTGAAACTTGAATTTAAGAATTAATTTATATTCACTATAAGTTAATTGTAAAAACAATTGCCGTTTGATTTAGAGTTTCATTGTTAACCCTATTGTCAACAAATCTTGATTTGAATGAATTGCTCTCTGGGCATTTTTCAGCTGCCCTGTTAAGCTATTAATAATTTAAACAAATTCATTTCACACTGGTACAGCAGTTATGAATCGGATTATTGCTGTTCAGTAAAGATTTCCAAGAAAAAATAAAACCGTCAGAATTTGATAAACTAAAGAAAATTTCAAAAAGAATGTCACAAGCAGCAGAGAGCTCAGTGCTCTAAGAGCATCAATATTTCCCAAATATACTGGAAATTAACAATTGTTAATCAGCAAATGTAAAGAAAACAGAGATGTTATGGTATTTTTGGATGTCTACAGGCGAAGGAGACAACCAGGACATTATAACTAGCATCAAATAGGAAGTGTCTGGTGGTGTCCCACAAGATTTGCACTGGGACCTTGACTATATTTATTAATGACATATTATGGAAAAGAGTCATATATGCGATGACACAAAGATTGGTGGGATTATAGTGTAGACAGGAGCATATAATAGCAAAGAGAGGTTGATAAATTATACGAGTGGGGAAACCTGTGGCAGATGGATTTCAGTGCAATGAGGGGTGGTCATCCATTTTGGACTAAAAAAGGACAGATTGAGTATTAGTTAAATTGTGAAAAGCTAGGAACAGTTTTTGGGATCCATGTACACAGATCAGTAAAATGTAGTCACTGGGTACAAAAAAGTAACCAAAAAGGGTCATGAAGTGCTAGCCTTTATAACTAGTGTGTTAGAATATAGAAAGGAATAGGTTTTATTTCAGCTCCATAAAACCCTTGTTAGAACACATCCGAGCCACATAGGGCAAATAGAGAAACATTTGCTGCAGGTGGGGGAGTCTCAGAAAAGGAGACAACAGAGCCAGGCCATTCATGAGAGGCATTATGAAACATTTCTTCACCCAGAGTCATAGAAAACTCTCTCCTACAAAAGAAAGCAGTAGAAACTAGATCAACTGATTATTTTAAATCTGCAAACGATAACATTTTTGTTACCCAAAGAAATAAAAGAATATGGGACCAACTGAAACAACTTAAAATCGCACCCTAAATGTAATAAATGTCCAACTGTGCCACCGTGCCACTTATATTATATAAATATTAATACAATAAATATGAATCAGATGGGCAGCACAGTGGTTAGCACTGCTGCCTCACAGCGCCAGGGACTCTGGTTAGATTCCAGCCTTGGCTGACTGCCTGTGTGGAGTGTGCATGTTCGACCCGTGTCAATATGGGTTTCCTCTGGATGCTGTGGTTTCCTCCCACAGTTCAAAAATGAGCAGGTTACATGGATTGGCCATGCTAAATTGCCCATCCATTGTCCAAAGATGTATAAGTTAGGGGATTAGTGGGGTAAATGTGTGGGGTTACAGGGATAGGATGGAGGGCAGTCCTGGCTAAGATGCTCTGTCAGAGAGTCGATGCAGACTCAATAGGCCAAATGGATTCCTTCTGCACTATCATAAGTTGCACTGTAAGCAAATATGACAGCCGTTTTGAACCAGCAATATCCTACTGTAGACTTGAAAGATCAGTTGATCTGCTCTAATGCCTTCAAGTAACACTGCCAAACCCACCCAGGGGCTGATTGCTGTCAGAAATGGAAAAGTTTTTTACAAGTTTATTTGGATTGCTCAATAAAAGCAAATTACTGCGGATGCTGGAATCTGAAACCAAAAGATAAAATGCTGAAAAATCTCAGCAGGTCTGGCAGCATCTGTAAGGAGAGAAAAGAGCTGACGTTTCGAGTCCAGATGACCCTTTGTCAAAGCTGGACAAAGCTTTGACAAAGGGTCGTCTGGACTCTAAACGTCAGCTCTTTTCTCTCCTTACAGAGGTTGCCAGACCTGCTGAGATTTTCCAGCATTTTCTCTTTTGGTTTTGGATTGCTCAAGTTGAGTTTAAGACATCATGTTTTTGACAGAGGAAGCTTTGCTCAGCATCTCACTGCATTTTCCTAGGTTGGGAGAGCTTGATGCTGACAATGGTCACAGAAATAAAGTGTTCCGTTCCCTGGCATTAACATCTTTCAACTTGATGGGTACACTATTTAGGAAAACATAGGCTAATAGCTCTCTTATGCAGTGAGAAGCTACATAAAATATCTTGTTACCACATGCCGATCACTACTTGTTCTGTATGACTTTCACAAGCAACAGTCTGGCGAGAAAGATCTGTTCAAATGTTCAAAAAATGAATTGATTTTAAATGGGCCAAATTGTCTCCTTGTGTGCTATATCATACTATGATCTGATATTTGTACATCTTAGATATCTATGATCTCAATATCACCGTAACATACAGCTACAAAACTTTTGGACATTTTCCTTTTATATTTTCACTATAGTTAATCTTAGTAAGTCAGAAATACATTGTTTATAACAGAAGCATTGCACCTCAATTGCTTCCCCAATAGGTGTGAACAGACTAACTTGGAAAAAGAGGTCCTGTACTAATGTGGAATTATGCCTAAGTTGATATGTCCCTTTATGGTAGATATTAACAAACAGAACACAAGTTTAGTTTTCAACCTGCTCAACAATCCCTGTGGGAAAGTGCTACATGGACTCATTCTCGAGTCAAAACCTAGCTAATTGCTGTTGCTTAGGGAAACTTAACCACCCAAACAAACTCATGTTTGTAAGTAGTTTTCAGTAAGGCGGCCTCACATGTTCATGCTGTAAACTACTCCTACTCACTGTATAAACAAAATCCTACACATTATACAAGATATCCCTTTCATTTTAAGTATTGTGAGATACATAATTAATTTTGTTACTGTGCCAAAATCTATAACCATAAAAGGTACTCCTCTAGTGTTCGTGGGATCTCACTGTTCAGGTTCAACATATTCTGATCACTCTTTGTAGAATATTATTCACTGTAAACGCACCAATGGCTTAACAAAGATTTAACAGACAGACTTTTCCCAGCTTCAAGATGGGAGTGCTGGAAATAGAGGAGAGCTGTGTTGGGGCGACTCCCCACGCATTCCTGACACTAGGACATTTCCACCTCCATGATACGAGCAGCCAATTTACATTTTTAGGGCCCCACGGGGTTGATTTTCCAGCCTCACGGGAATTTTGCTGCCAGCAGAAAGAACGCCCCCATCCCTTGTGAGGACCTCCCCAATCCCAGTTTAACAAGGCAGCCTCTTGTGGAAGGCCAAATTTCCATCAGAGTCACAGGCACCAATCCCCAAACAGGGGGCCATGGGCGTGAAAGGCCATCCCCACTTGCCCCAACAATCCAAGCGGAGGGATTTCCTTGCCACTCCAAGGCGCCTACCACCTTCTGAAATGATTATTTGTTTTTAAATCTTCAAGGGTGCTTTCATGTTGCAGCATCGTCAAGATCTCCTGCCTGCCTCAACAGTCTCTCAGAACTGCCAACCCTTTGAATAGGCCAACCGCATTAGGGTGGAGAGTACATTGGCAGCCAATTAAGAGACAGCCTATGGGACTGTTGCAGGTACCATGCTTCCAGCAAGTGTAGGCTCGGGACCTCCATTTGGTCTCAACATCAGGAACCTGAGGCCTGTGGCAAAAATCCTACCCAAAAACTTTACATTCTTAGTTTTCAAAAACAAACATTGAGCATTGGAAGTAACAGTAACTAAAAAAAAATTGACTGTGAAGTGAAACCACCTGCAGAGCAAATTTACTTCCCAAGTAAAATCGAATCCAACCCTAATCTGGCATATCTAAGCACCACTTCCCAAGAATCTAATCCAACACTAATCTGGCATATCTAAGCATCTACTGAAAATATCATCATCCTTCTGCCACTGGTGATCATAACTCTCATCACTAGAAATAAAAAGTGGGTCTTTAGTTTTATCATCACAAAAAATGCTGAACCTCCCCACACTTAAGACACAATTACTGAGTAGTCCAATTCAGTGATATTGTTACTTGGAATATAACCTTACTATACAACCTTGTCTGGGAATGGATGCTGAAACCTCCCAATCAATTTTTCCTGACCCTAATCTGCCTTCATGCATCAACAGAGACCGGAAAAGCAAAGAAGCATGCTATAGTTGCATTACTGTTTCTGATCTGGAAGAAGAGCAGCACAAGATTGAGGATTTCATTGGCTGCCACTCTACTCCCTAATCTGGCAGGAAAAATCAGTCTGGCATTAGAAGGACGTCATGAAGATCAAACAGTTTTAAATTGACTTGTACAGCAGAGAAGGAGGACATTCTGTCCATTAAGTCTGCATCAACGCTTGCAGAGCAATTCAGGTAAGTTCCAATCCTACATATTTCTCTGTGTCCCATCAATTTTTTTTCTCCTTTAGTATTAATCCAATTCCCTTTTGAAGGTCACTATTGAATCCTCTGTCCACTGCCTTATCAGACAAACCCTTCCAAATCATAAACATTCGATGTCTGTGCCCAAATGCAGCAAGACATAGATAAGATACAGGCTTGGGCTGACAATTGGCAAGTAACATTGGCACCACATAAGTGCCAGGCAATGACCAGCTCCAACAAGAGAGAATCTAACCATCGCCCCCTGACATTCAATGGCATTACCACCACTGAATCCCCCACCATCAGCAACCAGAAACTGAACTGGACTAGCTATATAAATACTGTGGCCACAAAAGCAGGTCAGATTCTAGGAATCCTATAGCAAGTAACTCATCTCCTGACTCTCCAAAGCCTGTCCATCTTTTACAAGGCACAAGTCAGGAGTGTGATGGAATACTCTCCATTTGCCTGGATACTTGCAACTCCAACAACACTCAAGAAACTTGACACCATCTAGGCCAAATAGTGGAAAAGGTGCCATTCACTCCCTCTAACACTTAAGGGGCGGCATTGTGGCACAGTGGTTAGCACTGATTCCTCACAGCGCCAGGGACCCGGGTTCGATTCCTGGCTTGGGTCACTGTCTGTGCAGAGTCTGCATGTTCTCCCCGTGTCTGCGTGGGATTCCTCCGGGTGCTCCGGTTTCCTCCCACAGTCCAAAGATGTGCGGGTTAGGTGTATTGGCGATGCTCAATTGACCCTAGTGTCAGGTGATTAGTAGGGTAAATAAGTAGGGTTATGGGGATTGCGGTCAGTGCAGACCCGATGGGTCAAATGGCCTCCTTCTGCACTGTAGGGATTCTATGATTAATAGTGGCAACAGTGTCTACCATCTACACTGAAAGCACCTTAGGCAGCTCCTTTTAAACCAATGACAACTACCATCTAGAAGGCTAAGGGCAGCAGCTACACTGGAGCACCACCGCCTAGAAGTTCCCATCTAAGACATTTACCATCCTGACTTGGCACTACATCGCTCTTCCTTCACAGTTGCTGCATCAAAATCCTGGAACTCCCTTCCTAAGAGCTGTGGATGTACCTATACATGATGTGGAGATACTGGCATTTGCTAGCAAATAAACCTGTTGGACTTTAACCTGATGTTGTTAAAACTCTTACTGTGATGTACCTATACCACAGACAGCAGCTGTTCACAGGCAGCTCATCACCATCTTTTCAAGGGAAAATAGAGATGGACAATAAATGTTGGCCTAGCCAGCAACACCCACATCCTATAAATAGATGGAAAAAAAACTTGCTGCATAAAACGCTGCAAAAAATGTTTCTGGTCATGTCCTCTCTGGTTCCTTTGTCACCTAGATCACCCAAAACCTGGGCCATCTGGTGACTGATCTTTCACCACTGAAACCATTTTCTCTTCATGTTAAATACCTGTATCAAATTCCCTCTTTGCCTTTTCATCCACATTCTTCTCTGCTGCTCTCAGTCTATCTTGATTTTCCTTTGCCTCTGTTCAGCTGAGGTTCTGATCTCTCTCCCTCTCCTATCCCCTCTAAAAGTTGACAGTCATCCAAGTCTTGCATACAAGTTTTCACATGGCAATTTCTCCAGAATTTGAACATGTAACCCCACCTAGTGGGACATTGTGTTCAGTGATTAGAAAATAAACTTTCAATGAAATTTTTCTAAGCCAAAATCATAAAAATATATCAAATAAATATTTACCCATAGGATTTACTTCATTCACAAGTGTCTTCCACAACAGTCAGCTCCAGAAGTGAGGGAGCACATTTCCCAAGGCAGAGGTTTAAACATGTCTGAAAAATATCTGAAACTCTAAAAGTCAATCACTGGTGCCACATGACAGTGGATGTGCCATAACTGCAGCATGTGAGCGTTTACAATCAGGGAATTCTTCATACCATGCCAAGAAAATAAGATCATGAGAACATAAGAAACAGGAGGAGGGGCAGGCCATTCAGCCCTTCGAGCCTGCTCTGTTATTCAGTATGATTGTGACCAGGCTGTCATACTCCCATTTAGAAGCTGTAACTCTTACTTGGGAAACATTTCTCTCTTGAAAACTATTCTTTTTGTACTGGTTGAATCATTAGTGTGTAATTTGTGAAACAAAAGCGGTCAAACCTAAATACTGTAAGTTGTAAAGTCTGATCAATACTCTGCAATTTCACTTCATCTCCTTTGGCGTTCAGAGAGCAATTTCGGAGAAATGTAGCTGTTTGCAGCTTTTATCTGAGGGAGTTGATAATCTGTACAAATTGTGAAAAATCCAGCTGTGACGAACCTAATGTTTCCCTTCCCATTCTTCAATGAAAAGGTAAGAAAACAAAAACAGTCAACATGAAGTTGGCGTGAAGCTGTTTGAAGCATATCAATGGAAGGAAGAATGCTTCTTCACAAAGATCCTTTCAACAATTAATGCCAAATTTCATTCTGCAAGATAAAATGAAATTTGTCATTAACTGTTGAAAATACCCATGAGTCAACCTCTCCAGAGTTACTCATTCTGAGACCTCAAGATATCTGTGAACATACACACACTGCACTCACCTCCATGTCGACAAGGGCTGCATGCAGTACTGTATGTCAAGCAGAAAATGACAAGGAAACCTAGATTTTTTAAAAAATCTAGATCTTTGAGTTTTTAAAAGGAAGCCCTCATATTCACCTGCCGCAATAAAGTAGATTAAAAGTCAACGTATACCAAATGTAATACACACCCACATAATCTTCATAGTTTCAATTGGATGAA
The DNA here is from genome assembly GCF_964213995.1 of Mustelus asterias. NCBI lineage: Eukaryota > Metazoa > Chordata > Chondrichthyes > Carcharhiniformes > Triakidae > Mustelus > Mustelus asterias. Next base: position 19,642,209 of record NC_135811.1, on the reverse strand, counting down.
TGTAGGAACCAGGGTGACACACTTATACACCTTCTCCAAAATGCAAATGTTTTTTGAACAGACACAGAGCACTGTGAAGACCACTGCACCAATGTTCCTACAGACCCATTGCCCTGATTGCTGAGCTAATTCTCACGACTGAAAGATCATAGATGGATAGATGACCACAACTTTCACTGCTACATATTTCCACCACAGTGAAACCTTACTTCTCCCAATACAGAAGTAATTGAGCATCTGTAAGATAAATGCCTGACACAATATGTGCTGTTGGGATTCTAAGGGAGTGTCAAAGAGTCTTGACTCTACTTCTCGAGGCCGGTAAAAAAGATCAACCTCGCAAAGCACATAAATAGGCTTTCTTCCTTTCTACATTTAAAACATTTCTGAAGCCCTTCTGTTATTCTTTTGGTGATATTTGAAATTAATGAAATTAATGATAACTTACTGAGCAATGAGAATAGGGACACATGAATAACAGGCCATTCAGCCCCTCAAGCCTGTTCTGCCATTGAGGTCATGGCTGATCTGTATCTGTAAATAATCCCATTTCTCTACCTTCCCCTCAAAACCCTCTCATGTCTGGGATCATCTGAGTGATTCTTCCTGTATCCTTTTGATGGTGTTTATATACTTCCTAAAACTGGATACAATGTTCTAATTCCAACCTAGCCAATATTTAGTAGAGATTTAACTTTAATTTAATGCTTTTTTAAATCCATATATATAAAACTTGGGATTTCAGATTTTGGTTTAGATAGCTTTATCAACTTCCTTTCAAAGATTTGTGTACCTGAGCCACATCTTTTGAGGTTGTACCATTTGATATATGCACACATATGTCCTCATCTTACTCAGCCTTCCAAAATGTTTCATCTCACATTTCTCTGCATTAAATGTAATTTTTTATCCATCTTTCCATTCGACTAACTCTTCATGTTCTTCTAAAATTAACAATACTTTGCAAACACAATGACCCATACTTCTGTATCATCTGCAAATTGTGATATTTAGTTCCCTGTAGCCAATTAAAGTTTTTAAAAAATATATATTAAGAACAATGATTCCAACACTAACCTCTTGATACACTACTATTTACATCTCTGCAATCCAAAAACATTCATTAAACACTAATCTGTTTCTTGTCCTTTAAGTGATTTATCATCCATGCTGACATTCTCTCTTTAATAGTACCTGCCTCTATTTTAAAAGCATGCCTCTTCTACAGCACCTTATCAAAGGCCATATTACACAACAATCATAGAATTTCATTTATCAGCAAACTATATTATTACCTCAATGAGTTTTATTCAACTCGTCAGACATGCCTTGTCATTTACAAATTCATGCTAGCTGTTCTTAATTAATGTCCATCTTTCTAGGGCAATCCTGATTTTATGTCAGCAGCTTACCCACCAAAGCTGTTAACAGACTGATTATAGTTATTTATTTCCCCTTACTGAACAGAGGTATACATTGTTAACTTTCCACTATTTTGGCACAACTTCCAGATCGAACGATGTTTGAAATGCTGCAGTCACAGCCTTTGCTATTTCTGATCTGACTTCCTTCAGCAATACGTGGGTGCATGCCATTAGGGCTCTAAGCAGTTTTCACTATGTTACATCCATTTTTTTCAGTACTGCTCCCTCATAGTTAATCTATTGAATTGCTCCCTCACTTCTTACGTCCTTATAATTACAGTATGCTATCACACCCTGAAAGCTGAGGCAAAGGACTCAGTTAATTATTGCCTGGGAATTTCTGGTCCCTCCCACAGCGGGAATCATTGCGGATGGGATAGAAATTTGATGGACCAGCCAAAGGTCCGTTGACTTCAGGCGGGAATTTCAAATCTCAGCAGATGTCTGTCATTCCTTCATCCCAATCACAATTTGGGTTCCTTTTTCATCTGTTTCATCTACTCTATCTTTAATTATTCTTTTACCTTTTGTTCATAAATTTCTTCGCTATTCCCCTTACCTGCCAGGCTTTTCATTTTGCCTCCCATTTTTTTTTCTATTTTGCGTGATATTCTTCTGTTAATACCTCTAAACTTGAGTATAACCATAAAAGCATACATCCAATTGAAAATACATTTCTTCTCTTTGCTTTAATGCTAACCAAATAGATTCACACATTTCTACCATCTGTGTCCTCATGCTGTAATGGAAAAATGTTGGATAGATCCCTGTGTGCCTCTGTCCAACTGTTCTGTCCCTTTCCTCCCATGGACCTGATGTATCGCATTGTTGTACAACACCCAAAACTATGTGGTCAAGGTAGCTTCCTAAAAGTGCTGTGATAATATATGGCACTATGTCTCCTTTGTAAAATTATTTCAAAACATGTTTTAAAGTTGGTACCTAAATCATTAATTCTTTTATGCCTGCTTGTTTTCCTGTTTCAATTTGTAATTTGTTTGTTTACAGTTTTGCCTTCCAGTGTTTACAAATTTACAGAAATTGTAAATGATATGCAAATAAATACCCATATCATTCTAGTTAGTTTTGATAGTGTGAAGCTCCTAAATGTTAAGAAAACCACACTTCCATAAAAAAGAATTATTAATGTCTGGGAGACATTATGAAAGTGATCTTATCTCGGGATTCAGGTGATGATGATTGTTTGAGCTTTTATTCCTGTAGTCAAAGATGTCAGCTGAATCTCTCAATGGTTCCTTCCCAGTAAAAACTCACTTATTAACCTAAAGTATCAGTTACAAAGTCAACATTATTGTAAAAACTACACATCATTTTCAAATACAATGGCAGCCACCAGTGCACCAACTACTATTATTTATTTTCACATCTTCTAATCTATTCTATTAACCTCTATATTAAATTCTGATTTGGTGGCTCTGACATCCATCATCATAAAGTGCTTCAAAACGCTAGTCATGGCATGAATCAATTCCAGCCTCCCGGGCTACCTGGATCCACTACAGTTTGCCTACTGCCGCAACAGGTCCCCAGCAGACGCCATCTCTCTGACCCTGCACTCAACCCTGGAATACCTAGATAACAAGGACACCTATGTCAGACTCCTATTTGTTGACTACAGCTCAGCCTTCAACACTATTATTCCCACGAAACTCATCTCCAAACTCCATGGCCTGGGCCTCAGCACCACCCTCTGCGACTGGATCCTGAACTTCCTAACTCACAGACCACAATCAGTGAGGCTAGGCAACAACACCTCCTCCATGATCATCCTCAACACCAGTCCCCACAAGACTGTGTTCCCAGCCCCCTACTATACTCCTTATACACCTATGACTGTGTGGCCAAATTCCCCTCCAATTCGATTTTCAGGTTTGCTGATGACACCACCGTAGTGGGTTGGATCTCAAACAATGATGAGACAAAGTACAGGAATGAGACAGAGAATCTGGTGAACTGGTGCGGCAACAATAATCTCTCCCTCAATTTCAACAAAATGAAGGAGATTGTCATCGACTTCAGGAAGTGTAAAGGAGAACATGCCCCTGTCTACATCAATGGAAACAAAGTAGAAAGGGTCGAGAGCTTCACATTTTTAAGTGTCCAGATCACTAACTACCTGTCCTGGTCCCCGTATGCTGACGCTATAGTTAAGAAAGCCCACCAACACCTTTACTTTCTCAGAAGACTAAGGAAATTTGGCACGTCCGCTACGACTCTCACCAATTTTTACAAATGCACCATAGAAAGCATTCTTTCTGGTTGTATCACAGCTTGGTATGATTCCTGCTCTGCCCAAGACCGCAAGGAACTACAAAAGGTCGTGAATGTAGCCCAATCCAATATGCAAACCAGCCTCCCATCCATTGACTGTCTACTCTTCCCGCTGCCTCAGCAAAGCAGCCAGTATAATTAAGGACCCCATGCACCCCGGACATTCTCTCTTCCACCTTCTTCCGTCGGGAAAAAGATACAAAAGTCTGAGATAATGTACCAACCGACTCAAGAACAGCTTCTTCCCTGCTGCTGTCAGACTTTTGAATCATAGAAATCATAGAAATCATAGAAACCCTACAGTGCAGAAGGAGGCCATTCGGCCCATCGGGTCTGCACCGACCACAATCCCACCCAGGCCCTACCCCCACACATTTACCCACTAATCTACGCATCCCAGGATTCTAAGGGGCAATTTTTAACCTGGCCAATCAACCTAACCTGCACATCTTTGGATGGACCTATCCAATGCACATCTTTGAATGGACCTATCCAAAGATGTGCAACCTAACCTGCACATCTTTGGATAGGTCCATTCAAAGACCTATAGGTCTTTGAATGGACCTATCTTGTACTAAGTTGATCTTTCTCTACACCCTAGCTGTGACTGTAACACTACATTCTGCACTCTATCGTTTCCTTTTCTATGAATGGTATGCTTTGTCTGTATAGCGCGCAAGAAACAATACTTTTCGCTGTCTGTTAATATATGCGACAATAATAAATCAAATCAAAAAATTTGCAACCTGTTTACTTGTATGTTAAATACATTTATTTAACTGACATTGGTTTGGTGCACCATTGTTCATTTTCATTCTGTTCAGTTATTTTCTTGCTTAGACACTTGCACTATGTATACATTCACGATAATTTGGAAGTAAAATATTGCACAGTATAAAAATATTGCGCTCTGCATATAGAAATTGCCTGCTCTCTGATAGTAATCATTAGATTTAGACATGGTTAATATAGCTGGGATAAAGTGGGGTCATCAAATTCTTGTAGTGCCTGACGTGAACAAAATGCTACGTATAGGAATATATGGCACTTGACACAAATCTTTGAATAGTGGATAAGTGAGGAAGAAAAATGTACACGTTTTCATTCAATGGGAGAATGAAGGGCTGGGAGAGGGCATGATGAGACAGCAGCCACAGAGGAAAGTAAGGAGGTAGCACAACAGTAACCAATGAGGAAATAAAGGGGAGTAGTAGTCAATGAAGGGGATGAGCAGGAGGCACATTCCTGGAAGAATGAAAGGACATGATGTGGAGGTGCCAGCGTTGGACTGGGGTAAACACAGTAAGAAATCTCACAACACCAGGTTAAAGTCCAACAGGTTTATTTGGTAGCAAAAGCCACTAGCTTTCAGAGCGCTGCTCCTTTGTCAGGTAAATCAATAATTGGTGAAAGGACACAGAAGACAGCAGTCAATGGATGAATGTGAGGGCTGCAGCAGTAGGTCAAGGACAAGACAAGTAACAAGACAGTGACGAATGAAGAAACAGGAAATAGTGGTCCATGAAGGATACATACACAAGACATCTTCTGATGCTTTAGAAAAGTGACAAGTTGGACGAGAATGCCCAATTCAAGGCTGAAGGGTCAGAGCATGAGAGAACAATCAATGGAAGAATGCAAAAGTCAGAATATGAAACAATGCTCAATGGGGGGAAAAAAAGAACAAGATGAATGACAACCCAAGACATGGGCCAGTGGGAGAGGGATGTGACAGAGAACATGAGTGACCAATGCAGGACAGGCACTGAGAAGAACTTGTTCTGCACTCTGTTTTGCTTATTTTCCTTGTCAAGCTCCAGTGCTTGCACCAGGTAGGTTAGCAGTCCACCGCTGTACTGGCCATACTGAATTGAAAGCAATAAGATGTGTTTGGTTTTTACCTCGCCAGCCGAGACCGCCCCCCGCGCTGCCTCCCCGGGGGCTCTACCGCCTCCAAGATGGCGTTCGGCCACCGCGGACCCGTCAACAAACCCCCCGGAACCAAGCGGCGGAGCCAGAGCTACCGGCGGACCGGAGAGCGGGACACACACTTCCGCTGGAGCGGGGGGCGGGATTCTGCGTCGGAGCGGAGCGGGAGAGAGTGACGGGGGCGGGGCGGAGCTGAGCTGGGGGCGGAGCTGAGCTGGGGGCGGGGCGAGGCTGAGCTGGGGGGCGGAGCTGAGCTGGGTGTGAGATTCCATAAGCGGTTGTGTGCCTGGTGATGGGTAGAGCCAGAATGGGCAGGCTGCATGGAGGGTGGGAGAGAGATTGTGAAGGGGTGGAGAGAGGCCTCCCTGATAGAGAGTGAGTGCTGTACTGGGAGTCTCAGTGTGACTCCCTGACAGAGTGATTCCATTGATTTCAAGGGTGGGGCAGTATAGACACTTGTCAACGTTAGATACACAAATGATTGCCAAATCTTCGCTGCAACACCCATTTGAGATCTCTCATTGAATCCCAACTGTGGAAAGGAGGCCACTCGGCCCATTGAGTCTGCACCGACAACAATCCCACTCAGACCCTATCCCCGTAACCCCACATATTTACCCCGCTAATCCCTCTAAGCATCCCAGGACATGAAGGGGCAATGTATCCAACCCCTGCATGTCTTTGGAGTGCGGGAGGCAACCCACGCAGACAGGGGAGAATGTGCAAACTGCACACAGGCACCGAAGCCGGGAATCAAACCCAGGCCCCTGGAGCTGTGAGGCAGCAGTGCTAATCACTGTGCCGCTCCTTTAATAGAGGTTCTAACATCTGGTATTTACTGAGCATTCTGTTACACTTCCCTCTTTGTTGTGGAGGTGTAATTAAAGTTGTTTAATAATGGCTGCCTGAAGTTGAGAATGTGTTACTATTAGTACAATACAAAGAAGACAAAAGGAATTGGATGGTATATTTTGTACATTTCATTTGAGAAATTAAGCATGAAGAACATTGTGACCCACCTTTCAGAACTTCTAAAGTTGATTTTGAGAAGGTTTCACCATCTTGAAAGGTTGCTCCATGTGTGTGTTAAATTCAGGTAAACACAGTGGACAGGATATTCTGCATAATCCATTATGTGTTTCATGGAGGCTGCCCACCATTGGTCGTTGGCGCCTTTGTCCAGTGGCGGGATTTTCTAATCCTGTCAATGGAGTTCCCCACTAAACGCACCCCTTTCCTCTGTGAAACCAGAAAGATCCAGCCAGTAAGTCAGCACAGTGTAATTGATTAAAAATGAAGGCATACTTGGGTACAATGGGGGGCATTCAGCCCAAACAAAGAACCGATGTAATTCTGAATGAAGGTTACACATTTGGCTGGAAGTGAATAAAATAAGAACTGAGGACACGGTAAATGTTTTCCTCAGCACAATAAAAGCAAAATATTGCAGATGCTGGAAACCTGAAATAAAAACAGAAAATACTGGAAAATCTCAGCAGGTCTGGCAGCATCTGTGGAGAGAAAAGCAGATTAAACATTTTGGCTGGAATTTTACCATCCTGCCCGCCACGGGAATCAGAGCAGGCGAGGGGCGGACCATGGAAAGGTCCATTGACCTCGGGCGGGATTTTCCGATTTTGGGGGAGTAAGACCGGAAAACCCGCCCTTTGAGTCTGTATCACTTTTTCAGTGCCCTCACCATGATGGGGCTAGTTACTTTTGAGGTGGTGACTAATCAGTATTGCCCACGAGACTCCAGTAATATTGACTATTCTGAAATTAATAGATTCTGGAATCAATATTGTCTGACTAATAATGAGATTGCACTGAGTTGTATTATGTGAAAGGAAACAGTTGGCAAGTGAGGCTGTTGCAGATGACATTCTCAAAGAAACTTATGACGCAAACATAGAATTTAACCTTAGAGACATGTTCATTGCAGACCTAAAGCGCAATAAAAGGCAGGGCAAGCTTTTGAGCAAAGGTTGATGTGGAAGGAAACCTGCTATGAGGCAACAGCCATTTAAATAGCAGAAAGGGGTATCTACAAATTGCAAGTGAGTGCTTTTCCTGAGCCACAAGGGAGGTCCATTAGATTTCATCTAGATGCAGGCCATGGCAGTCAAGTTCAGAGCGAGAATTAGAAAGTTAGATGGCATTATTGTCACGATAGCCTCAAACCATTTAACTGCCTGGGCTTTGGAGAGGGTACAGAAAAGATTTACCAGGATGTTGTCTGGTATGGAGGGCATTAACTATGAGGAGAGGTTGGAGAAACTTAGTTTGTTCTCACTGGAGCGACGGAGGTTGAGGGGAGACCTGATAGAAGTCTACAAGATTATGAGGGGCATGGACAGAGTGGATAGTCAGAAGCTTTTTCCCAGAGTGGAAGAGTCAATTACTAGGGGGCATAGGTTTAAGGTGCAAGGGGCAAGTTTTAAAAGAGATGTACGAGGCAGATTTTTTACACAGAGAGTGGTGGGTGCCTGGAACTCATTGCCGGGGGAGGTAGTGGAAGCGGATATGGTAGTGACTTTTAAGAGGCATCTTGACAAGTACATGAATGAGATGGGAATAGAGGGATATGGTCCCCGGAAGCGTAGGGGTTTTTAGTTAAGTCAGACAGAGTGGTCGGTGCAGGCTTGGAGGGCCGAAGGGCCTGTTCCTGTGCTGTAATTTTCTTTGTTCTTTGTTCTTTTGCCCCTATTTCCAGTCAAAGCGCCAGTGGAAAAGTCAGTCATGCAGAGGTAGAGGAAACAGTAATGCTCCAGGTGGAACCCATGCACTAGATCAAGGTCATGGTAGAACTAAATGTAATTCAAGAAAGTCTGGAAATGCTTGTATGCGCATGTGGTAGAAATGGAACAGAATTTGATGTTATTGAGCAGGGCAATGAAGAGTTGCACTTGGAGCAAAAAAAAAACACATGGAAGATGCGGCACGGTGGCACAGTGGCTAGCACTGCTGCTTTCTGGCCTCGGGTCACTGTCTGTGTGGAGTTTGCACATTCTCCCCGTGTCTGCGTGGGTTTCCTCCGGGTGCTCCGGTTTCCTCCCACAGTCTAAAGATGTGCGGGTTAGGTTGATTGGGCATGATAAATTGCCCCTAGTGTCAGGAGAATTAACAGGGTAAATATGTGGGGTTCCGGGAGTAGTGCCTGGGTGAGATTGTGGTCGGTGCAGACTCGATGGGCCAAATGGCCTCCTTCTGCACTGTAGGGATTCTATGATCTAAGATGAGAGTAATGGGGCGGAAGATAAATTCTTACATCCGCAGTCAAAATGAAAGTCGGAGTTTCGCAACTTTCATAACTGATACAGCTGCAGCCATGTCTGTTATCTCAGAAGGATGGCACGGTGGCACAGTGGTTAGCACTGCTGCCTCAGTGCGCCAGGGACCCAGGTTCAATTCTGCCCTCGGGTCACTGTCTGTGTGGAGTTTGCACTTTCTCCCCGTATCTGCATAGGTTTCCTCCGGCTGCTCAGGTTTCCTCCCACAGTCCAAAGATGTGTGGGTTAGGTTGATTAGCCATGCTAAATTGCTGGGTAAATGTGTGGGGTTATGTGAATAGGGCCTGGGTGGGATTGTGGTCGGTACAGACTTGATGGGCTGAATTGCCTCCTTCTGTACTGTAGGGATTCTATGATTGTAAAAGAAATTCCTAAATCACATTCCCTTACACAAGGGGACTGCTGCTTCACAGCTCCAGGGACCTGGGTTCGATTCCCGGCTTGGGTCACTGTCTGTGTGGAGTTTGCACATTCTCCTCGTGTCTGCGTGGGTTTCCTCTGGGTGCTCCGGTTTCCTCCCACAGTCCAAAGATGTGCAGGTTAGGTTGATTGGCTATGCTAAAAATTGCCCTTAGTGTCCTGAGATGCGTAAGTTAGAGGGATTAGTGGGTAAATATGTAGGGATATGGGGGTAGGGCCTGGGTGGGATTGTGGTCGGTGTAGACTCGATGGGCCGAATGGCCTCTTTCTGTACTGTAGGGTTTCTATGATTTCTATGAAAGCTGGTGTGAATCTGACTCATTATTCCAATGTTAGGTAAAGTTAGCGTTAGAGTGGAATATGATGATACATCCTGATACTTGTCATTGGTAGTAGCAAGTGGGAACAAAATCTCCTTGTTGGGAAGGAATTGGCTAAAGACAATATCGTTAAACTGGGCTGGATTATTCACAGTAGGGATCTGTAAGAGTAAGTCTGACATTGAAGAAGTGTTAAGAGAGCACAAAATGATTTTTTGAGCAAAGAGGACCAAATGGAAACTAGGCATCACAACACAATAGAAAGGACAATGTGCAGTGGACATTTTGGAAGACTAGACCTGTGCCATAAGCACAGAAGATATAAATAAAAAATAGATGGAGATAGTGAAGAGTTGATGAAAAGTTGTACAGTGTGTCTCAGAATAAGAAATGATTCAACTAAGGTTTCCATGAATTTCTAAGAAGTCCATGGTCAAAGACAAGAAAATCAAGTACATGTTGATTTATTTGAGGTGGAAGGGAAAGAGTACCGAGCTGTGATTGGTAGCTATAGCAAGACGAATATCACAAATGCCAAAAACACTGAGGTTTTCGGAAGTTGGTTTGTAATTTTTGGGATGTCAGGGTTTTTCGGTGTCAGAGGATGGTCCATGGTTTACATTAAGGGTTTGAAATATATTCTGAGTATGAATGGAATGAAACACTCTAAAGACCACCATATCATCCAGCATCAAATAGTGCTGCAGAAAGAATTGTACAGGTTGTGAAGTAATCTTCCCAGAACTATTTTGTCAAGTCCACAAGACGTGAAAGAGATCAGAAACTGTTTTAAAAAGCCTTACTTTCTGCTTATTTAAAATGCACTTTGCTGGACAAAAAAACATGGCTGCTACAGGTCACATGATTTGCAAGTTGGCAACAGTTCTGGAAACTTCCAACACTAATTACAAGACAAGGCTGAACACTCATTCTTGTGGAATCTCACACCTATCATTGTGTGGACCCATTACAATCAACAGAACAAGGGAGCAACAGACGGACTGTCTCCCAAGTCTGAATTTATAACAGAGCCATCAAAATATGTTATACCTGTGGAGGCTCTAATTGCCACTATCTATCTCCTAGGGTGAATTGTGGATTTTCACACACACAAACTGTTTGTTCAGCTGAAATTGACTTAACAATGGGTAGCACCACATGATCTAAGCTGACGAAGGGTAATGCAGACTTGAAACATTGGCCCTATTCTCTCTCCACAGATGCTGTCAGACCTGCTGAGATTTTCCAACATTTTCTGTTTTTGTTACCACGTGATCCAAGCTTCTCTGGACTTTGGAAAGTTTTGATGTCACATTCCTGAACACCCAGGACAGTCTGCTGTTAACATGCAGTCTGTCGACACCAGGCTAACAACAACAGGACTCCAGGCTAACAGCAAAACCTTTTGGGGAAGAAAATCTGCTGTCTTCAGTTGTCTTCAGCTGGCCTGACCTATATGTGATTGCAGACCCACAGTCCTCTGAAATGGTACATACAGCAAGCCTCCCGGTTGTGTCAAAAAGGTGGCTGTCCAAGTGTCGGATCAAGCCCAAAATGGGGTGCAATGTCTTGTCAGCTTGGATTGTGTTTGTCACTCCTGTGGAGACCATGAATTGGATTCAGTTGGAATTTGGTTTTCGGAACAATCAAGGAATGAATTTTTGGTTTGCCTGGTCCACTTTGAGCATTGGCTTTGTAACTTTAAGAATGGAGTGAACATTTTTTTAAAAAGTGGTTCTTTGCCACCTTCTCAATGGAAATTAGGGAATGGCAATAAATGCTGGCTTTTGCATGCGAAGTCCACATTCCAGAAAACAATTTTTTAAGAAGCCTGGGGAAAGCTTAGCTCACCTGTGTTCAGCATCTCTGCTCAGCTGGTATGACTGAGCTCTACAACTTGTTGCAGGCTACAAATGGCAGAATAAAAGGATGTGCAAAAGTGTTTTGCTCCTGCATTAATTCACGTCTGAATAAAGGTTTAGTAGGATATCAATCCTTTCCACATTTTGTTAACAACTAACATGGGCACACACATTTCTTCTTATTGGCATGAGACAGTCCTCTCTCCTGTGCCCCAACCTAAAGCTCACCTTGGGTGCTAGTATCTGTGCCAGTGCTTGGGAGTAAACCTCAATGCTGTGAAATGCCCAGACTGTACATAGATTGATCTGCTGTAAGGAAAAGGTGTTCACTTTGTTGCCTTATGCTCTGAAACCTTTCCAACTGTTTCAGATATTTGTATACACGTACAGGAATCATTTCACACAGGGTGAGTCCCTATAAATAATAACACAAATGGCCAGTTAATGTGTATATAGTGGCGCTGGTTGGGGGGCATTGGAGGAGAGATATTCTTCTTCTTCAGTGCCACGGAAGCTGTGCTTAACCTCCAACAGGACGACTGGAGAAAGGTAGACAAGATCACGGTTTAACATTTCAGCTGAAAAGAACACCTCGTACTCCTCGACCAGAATACAGCAGTCTCGAGCTTAGAAAATTAAGGCAACATGATTGAAACCTTTAGGATCCTGAGGGATATTGACAGGGTGGATGTAGAGAGGATGTTTCCTCTCGTCAGAGAAGCTAAAACTAGGGGCCACTCATTTAAGAGAGAGCTTAGGCGAATTTTTTTTCTCCCAGTGTCTTGAGTCTTTGGAACTCTCTTCCTCAAAAGGCAGTGGACACAGAATGTTTGACTATTTTAAAGGGAGATCTAGGTAGAATCTTGATTAACAAGGGTGATGCGCAATAAATCACACGGGAGGCTGGATGTACCCGGGAAATAAAGGCTTTTATTACCAACAATAACGGAGCTACTATATACAATATACAATCCCAGACTAAAGGGTCACCAGGCAGAGCAGTGACCTTTATACCTCTCCCGGAAGGCGGAGCCAACTGGAGTGTACCATAGGACTATATTAACAGGTAGAACAGCCCAACCCTAACCCCAACAGTAACATATCTACAGACTCATAGTGCTGGCCAAACCATGGCTCAGCACTCCTGGTGGTAACCAACAATGGTTCACCACAAAGGGGAAGGTGAAAGGAACATTGCATTGAGGTTACATACAGATGAGCTATGATCTTATTGAACAGTGGAGCAGGCTTGAGGGGCCACATGGCCTACTCCTGCTCCTAATTTGTATATTCGTATGAGTCAGACTCATCCTTCCTATAGGAGAAGACAAAGAAGAAGAATAGTAAAAATAGATTAATGCTCATTACTGCAACTTGTGCTTTTATGACAGAATTTCTTTTTACATTGTTTTATGAACATTTCACATTTGCTTGCTAATTATTTGTATGGTCTGCAGAACCATCGTTGAATATATTGCCAAATGTTTTAGAGAAAAATAAATACTGTAGAAATTAAGCTCAAAGATACCAAGGCTAAAACTGCTGGAGAATGTTGGTAATATTCCAGTTCAATAGCTAGTCTGTCTTACTGCAGTATTTTATGTGCTAATTAGTATCATGTCATTATATCCATTATGGATCAATTATAAGATAGAACAGCTTTAGTGTGCATGACAAGTCAGAATCTGTACATAATTCTGGAAGTGGATTATTTATTATTCCACCTAACTATTCAGTATTAAAATAGAAAGACAGCATTGTTCCTTGTTTATTGCAGCATATAATTAATTATTTGCTGCAAAATACTGAGGAGTAATGACTCCTCCTGTGACTGTGTAGTGGCATGGAATATATTTGTGAAGATTCCCATTACTTGATATTTGCAGCTAAGTCATAAACACATCCTTTTAATATGTATTTACTATTTCTGCAGACAGCGTGGATAGAAAAAAAGCAATGCTGACGATTATATCCCTAAACACAGCAACCAGAAGTTGTCTTGCTTCTATTTTGTCTTCAGCCAAAAGTCTATTCTATGGCAACCAGTTCAGTCATCATTGTTGGTGACTAGAGATTGTTCAAATGTTTTAAAAAGAGCGGGAGAATCTTAATCTTTTAGCTTTGCACTCACCTCTTAAACTGTAATGCACTAACAAGTAGAAATTTAGGTTGCTCTTGAGGTAGATACTCCGTTGTCATAAAATCAACAGCTTTCAAGTTTTGCCGTTCTTTTTCCTGATTAGTCCTAAGTCCTCTGTGATCTTGAGCTGAACTTTCAGACCCACATCCTTTACATCAACAAAACTGCCGACTTCCACCTCCTTTACTTATTTCCATCTCTGCATCAGCCCATCTGCTGCTGAAACCTTCAATTTTGTATTTGTTACTCTCAGACTTGACTATTCCAGTGCTCTCCTGGCTAGTCTCTTAGGTGCATTGACCCGAACAGGCACCGGAGTGTGGCGACTAGGGGAATTTCACAGTAACTTAATTGCAGTGTTAGTGTAAGCCTTACTTGTGACTAATGAATAAATTTTAAAACTCTGTCAACTTGAACTCATCCAAAACTCTGCTGCTTGTATCCTAATTCTCACTAAGTCCCCATATGAGAGACAGCCCCAATTTCTCTGTAGCCTCCAGCCCTACAAGCCTTTGAGAACTCTGCATTCATAGAACATAAAACAGTACAGCACAGAAACGGGATCTTTGGCCCACTATGTTGTGCCGAACATGACATCCTCCCCAATAGCTTCCCAACCACCAATGTGAGATTCACCGTTTTATAATTTCCTGGATTATCCCTTATTCCTTTCTTGAACAGAGGAACAACATTAGCTACTCGCCAGTCCTCCGGGACCTCTCCAGTGGCTAGCAAGGAAACACAAATCTTTGTCAGAGCCCCAGAAATCTCTTCGCTTCTTCCAAATGGAGCATGTGCATCCTTCATTTCCTTTCCCATGCGCTTGGTGACCATTGTGAGCTAGGCCTTAAACTCTGGGATGTCCTCCTTGCTTAAGAACATAAGAAATAGAAGCAGGAGCAGACCATTCAATAAGATCATAGTTGGTGTGATTAAGTTACACCATCCACACTGTCCCCCGTGTCACTTGACTCCTTTACGATCCAAAAATCTATTACTATGTCACTGTAAGACACTCAGTTGTAGTCCAACAGGTTTATTTGAAATCACAAGCTTTCAGAGCGCTGCTTCTTCGTCAGGTGAAGTCAGGTGAAGACTTGACCTGATACGCACACCTGGATACATGCGTGTGTGTATCCAAACCCTTTCTGAAACTATTATTAGTGTTCATTGGTTATTATTGCATTTTGTGGTAATTGTTTGTTTATTCCGATAGTTGAGTTATCCTCTGACAGCAGATCGTAAGAGCAGTTTTCAAAGTCAGACTTGCAAGACCCACACATGGGGATGCATTTTTCTTCAGTTATTTCAAAAACGGTAAACTCTGCATATTGAACTTGTAATTACCTTTTGCTAAGTGAACACAGGAAAATTCAGCTCACGTTTCTTTAAACCTTCAAAAGTATGAGTATGGTTGCGGGAATATCCTAGTACCGTCTGAGTTCTTCAACTCCAGGGGAAAGTAAGAGCAACGCATTTAATTATACAACATGGCTTCAAATGCTTCTATGCTTTTTCTGTTCAATTAGTGTTCCAATGATATACGCTGTGATGTGGCAAAATGGCACAGTGATTAGCGCTGCTGCCTCACAGCGCCAGGGACCCGGGTTCAATTTCAGCCTTGGGTGACTATGTGGAGTTTGCATGTTCTCCCCATGTCTGTGTGGCTTTCCTCTGATTGCTCTAGTTTCCTCCCACAGTCCAAAGATGTTCAGATTAGGTGGATTGGTCATGCTAAATTGCCCCTTAGTGTCAGGGGGATTAACAGGATAAATAAGTGGGATTATGGGAGTAGCGCCTGGGTGGGATTGTTGTAGGTGCAGGCTCAATGGGCTGAATGGCTTCCTTCTGCACTGTCGGGATTCTATGAATTATAACACTTTTGCATGTGGCTAAGATTTCTGCTAGCTTGGTGGGCGATAACAAGAATTAGATTTTCCTTTCAATCGTTTCTCTTCACTGATCATAAAATGATCTAAAATAATTAGGTACTGCTATCCTGCAGAAATTAATCAAGACAGCAGCAGTGTTCGCTCATTTTAATAATTCACTAAGCTCTGGACTGCATATTGAACACTTGTTAATCACATTCACCAAACATCTCTTATATGTGTCAGCTTTGAATCTTCATCACCTCAAAACACGCACTCAAAATGGCTGTCAATCAATATGTTGCTACTTTTTCTGCACCAATGTGAAACACGGATGTAGAATGTTCTGGGTTCCTTAAATCACCTTCGTCAAAGACTTCCAATGAGGGTAGTTTATTGCTGAGCTCAACCCGTCCTCCCGCCATGTGACCTCTTTTGTAGCTGCATCATCATGTTCTCATGTGACCACTTGGTCTACAACAGGTAATTGCAAGACACTGGCATGGCATCTTTCACAAATAAGAAAAAACAAGTATTCCCCATTTATTGTGTCTCATGGTTTCCAGAAGTGTAAAATAATCTCATTTTTAGACTCAAAAGCTGTAACTTCATCAAATGCATTTTCAGATCACACCATGTGCTGTGGACTGATACATCTTTAGTTCGACACATGTTAGTGCATTAATGAGTGATGTGGTACTCTGACAGCTTATGTATATATTATGCATGAATATATACTTCCTAAGGGGAGATGATGACCTCGTGATATTATCGCTAGGCTATTAATCCAGAAATCCAGCTAATGTTCTGGAGATCCGGGTTCGAATCCTGCCACGACAGGTGGTGGGATTTGGATTAAATTAAAAATATCTGGAATTAAGAATCTACTGTTGACCATGAAACCATTGTCGATTGTCAGAAAAACCCATCTGGTTCACTAATGTCCTTGAGGGAAGGAAATCTGCTGTCCTTAGCTGGTTTGGCCTACATGTGACTCCAGAGCCACAGCAATGTGGTTGACTCTCAACTGCCCCCTGAATAAGGGCAACTAGGGTTGGGCAATAAATGCTGATGTGGAGATGCCGGCGTTGGACTGGGGTAAACACAGTAAGAAGTTTAACAACACCAGGTTAAAGTCCAACAGGTTTATTTGGTAGCAAAAGCCACACAAGCTTTCGGAGCTCTAAGCTCCTTCTTCAGGTGAGTGGGAATTCTGTTCACACACAGAGCTTATAAAGACACAGACTCAATTTACATGAATAATGGTTGGAATGCGAATACTTACAACTAATCCAGTCTTTAAGAAACAAAACAATGTGAGTGGAGAGAGCATCAAGACAGGCTAAAAAGATGTGTATTGTCTCCAGACAAGACAGCCAGTGAAACTCTGCAGGTCCACGCAACTGTGGGAGTTACAAATAGTGTGACATGAACCCAATATCCCGGTTGAGGCCGTCCTCGTGTGTGCAGAACTTGGCTATCAGTTTCTGCTCAGCGACTCTGCGCTGTCGTGTGTCGCGAAGGCCGCCTTGGAGAACGTTTACCCGAATATCAGAGGCCGAATGCCCGTGACCGCTGAAGTGCTCCCCAACAGGAAGAGAACAGTCTTGCCTGGTGATTGTCGAGCGGTGTTCATTCATCCGTTGTCGCAGCATCTGCATAGTTTCCCCAATGTACCATGCCTCGGGACATCCTTTCTTGCAGCGTATCAGGTAGACAACGTTGGCCGAATTGCAAGAGTATGTACCGTGTACCTGGTGGATGGTGTTCTCACGTGAGATGATGGCATCTGTGTCGATGATCCGGCATGTCTTGCAGAGGTTGCTGTGGCAGGGTTGTGTGGTGTCATGGTCACTGTTCTCCTGAAGGCTGGGTAGTTTGCTGCGGACAATGGTCTGTTTGAGGTTGTGCGGTTGTTGGAAGGCAAGAAGTGGGGGTGTGGGGATGGCCTTGGCGAGATGTTCGTCTTCATCAATGACATGTTGAAGGCTCCGGAGGAGATGCCGTAGCTTCTCCGCTCCGGGGAAGTACTGGACAACGAAGGGTACTCTGTCCACTGTGTCCCGTGTTTGTCTTCTGAGGAGGTCGGTGCGGTTGGTCGCTGAGGAGGTCGCTGCAACGGCCTCAGTGCTCAGCGCCAACAACTGCCAGTTTACAGATGCAATTTTACATCTCATCCGCTTCATCCTGGACCACAATATCTTCACCTTCAACAACCAGTTCTTCATCCAGACACACAGAACAGCCATGGGGACCAAATTCGCACCTCAATATGCCAACATCTTCATGCACAGGTTCGAACAAGACTTCTTCACCGCACGGGACCTTCAACCGATGCTATACACTAGATACATCGATGACATTTTCTTCCTTTGGACTCATGGTGAACAATCACTGAAACAACTCTATGATGACATCAACAAGTTCCATCCCACCATCAGACTCACCATAGACTACTCTCCGGAATCGGTTGCATTCTTGGACACACGCATCTCCATTAAGGACGGTCACCTCAGCACCTCACTGTACCGCAAGCCCACGGATAACCTCACGATGCTCCACTTCTCCAGCTTCCACCCTAAACACGTTAAAGAAGCCATCGCCTACGGACAAGCCCTCCGTATACACAGGATCTGCTCGGATGAGGAGGATCGCAACAGACACCTCCAGATGCTGAAAGATGCCCTCATAAGAACAGGATATGGCGCTCGACTCATTGATCAACAGTTCCAACGCGCCACAGCAAAAAACCGCACCGACCGCCTCAGAAGACAAACACGGGACACAGTGGACAGAGTACCCTTCGTTGTCCAGTACTTCCCCGGAGCGGAGAAGCTACGGCATCTCCTCCGGAGCCTTCAACATGTCATTGATGAAGACGAACATCTCACCAAGGCCATCCCCACACCCCCACTTCTTGCCTTCAAACAACCGCACAACCTCAAACAGACCATTGTCCGCAGCAAACTACCCAGCCTTCAGGAGAACAGTGACCATGATACCACACAACCCTGCCACAGCAACCTCTGCAAGACGTGCCGGATCATCGACACAGATGCCATCATCTCACGTGAGAACACCATCCACCAGGTACACGGTACATACTCTTGCAATTCGGCCAACGTTGTCTACCTGATACGCTGCAAGAAAGGATGTCCCGAGGCATGGTACATTGGGGAAACTATGCAGACGCTGCGACAATGGATGAATGAACACCGCTCGACAATCACCAGGCAAGACTGTTCTCTTCCTGTTGGGGAGCACTTCAGCGGTCACGGGCATTCGGCCTCTGATATTCGGGTAAGCGTTCTCCAAGGCGGCCTTCGCGACACACGACAGCGCAGAGTCGCTGAGCAGAAACTGATAGCCAAGTTCCGCACACACGAGGACGGCCTCAACCGGGATATTGGGTTCATGTCACACTATTTGTAACTCCCACAGTTGCGTGGACCTGCAGAGTTTCACTGGCTGTCTTGTCTGGAGACAATACACATCTTTTTAGCCTGTCTTGATGCTCTCTCCACTCACATTGTTTTGTTTCTTAAAGACTTGATTAGTTGTAAGTATTCGCATTCCAACCATTATTCATGTAAATTGAGTCTGTGTCTTTATAAGCTCTGTTTGTGAACAGAATTCCCACTCACCTGAAGAAGGGGCTTAGAGCTCCGAAAGCTTGTGTGGCTTTTGCTACCAAATAAACCTGTTGGACTTTAACCTGGTGTTGTTAAACTTCTTACAATAAATGCTGGCCAGCCAGCAACACCCATGTCCCACGAATGAATAAAAAAAAATCCCATTGGAATAATATAGCATTCTTCTTTCTTTAAATAAAAAGACTCTTTATCTACATATATCTGTTTCAGCCTCCGATGTCAGATGTCCCACCACCGCTGAGAATGGAGAATTTGGTGCTCCGCCACACCTCCATTCACAGCAGCAAGGGCGGAGAATCCCAGCCGTGGACGCATCGGAGAATCCTGACCTTTATGTCTAAACTAAAAGTTAACAATCAGCTTTTGTAATTAAATTATATTAAAGAGTTTGTTTTCATTTCTGAAATCTTTATTCACAGTATAATTTAGATGGTAAAATGCGATACCTCTTCATCTGCGCAAAAGCAACATTCTGCAGTCAGGCTTTGGCCTGTCTCCTCAAGCTTGGCAGTATGATTCAGCAGCTTATATTTCTCTTCCAACCATTCTTGTGCCTTTCTTCCACCAGTTTTTCAATTCCTGCTTAGTTTTCTGCATTTTGCATTTTCTCTTTTTAAACATTCCTGCATTTCTCGCAGTTATTGGTCTGCAGTTATAGATTTGTCAACTGTGATATAGTGTTAAGACGCATCTGTAGTTCACTAATTAGCTCTGAACTCAGCACCGTCACTCTTTTCTCCTTCAAGTTCTTCTATATGAAATTTTGACCCGGTGGTTCAAGATCTCCCTCTGGGATGCTGCCTCTGCTAACTGTACAGCTTGCAGTTAGTCTACCACATGCTCCTAATTTACATCATGCTATGTTATGTTCTGCTCAGCCTTTAGTCTTTCCAGGTCAGCAACTTTATTTTAACAATTCATCCTAGACTGCTGTAAGTTGCTGGAAATCTTCTTCAACTTTTCAATGAGTGTACTACGTCCAATTCTCAGTGATGCGTCCTCCACCTCATGGTATAATGAGAATAGCTGCAGCTCTTTGCAACTGTTCAACACCAGGAAAGCAGGACAATCTGTTTCAGTGACAGAGAATATGCAGTTAACATCTTCTTTGTTTGTGTGTCCCTCTGATTTGGGTTGTTCCCAGCTGTTGGATTGAAGTTCCACTGCATCCCCGCAGCATGATGTTGCTAGGTTTCAGATCACCTTTCTTTATAGGGCGGCATGGTAGTACAGTGGTTAGCACTGCTGCCTCACAGCGCCAGGGATCCGGGTTCGATTCCCAGCTTGGGTCACTGTCTGTGAAGAGTCTGTACGTTCTCCCATGTCGGCACGGGTTTCCTCCGGGTGCTCTGGTTTCCTCCCACAGTCTGAAGGACGTGCTGGTTAGGTGCATTGGCCATGCTAAATTCTCCCTCAGTGTACCTGAACAGGAGCCGGAGTGTGGCAACTAGGGGATTTTCACAGTAACTTCATTGTGACACTCATAAATAAACTTTGAAAAAATAAATAAACTTTAAAAACTTTGGACCCACTTCATAGAATCCTTACTGTGCAGAAGGAGGCCATTCAGCCGATCGAGACTACACCGACCACAATTCCTGCCAGGCCCTATACCCGTAACCCCACACATTTACCCTGCTCGTCCCCCTGACACTAAGGGACAATTTAGCATGGCCAATGCACCTAATCTCCACATCTTTAGGACTGTGGCAGGAAACCGGAGAACCCAGAGGAAACTCACGCAGAAATGGGGAGAACATGCAAACTCCACACAGTCACCCAAGGTCAGAATTAAGTAAAGTAAAAGTAAAGTTAGTCACAAGTAGGCTTACAGTAACACTGCAATGAAGTTACTGTGAAAATCCCCTCGTCACCACACTCCGGCATCTATTTGGGTGTACTGAGGGAGAATTCATCATGGCCAATTCACCTAACCTGCATTTCTTTGGAGTGTGGGAGGAAACCGGAGCACCCAGAGAAAATGCACGCAGACACAGGGAGAACATGCAAACTCCACACAGACAGTTACCCAAGGCCAAAATTGAACCCAGGTCCCTGCCAGTGTGAGGCAACAGTGCTGACCACTGTGCCACCGTGTCGCCCCTAACTTCTCGCACTTACAGACAATTTGTTTTTTAGGAAAGATCCTCTGGTATATTTGAATGGGATGATGTTGCTCTGCTTCAAGCTTCAGATTTTTGGTTGGGATCTTATTTCTCATCCTCTTACAGATTTGAAAGGTGAGGTGAATTTTTTTTCTTTGAGAATTGTAGTATCTAGCCATTTCATGTAGCATATGGTTCTTACATCCATTGTGTTCTCAAACTCATCATCATCTTCCCGGTTCTGGATGGTTTAGTTTCTTTTCGTCATTCGCCCTGTTGCTCTGCCTCTAGTAACCATCTTCATTCTTTGTCCTGTGCATCCTCTTCCTCTCATTGCCACAAATGCTGAAAGTTTAATCTGTATGCAGGATATTTCCTTCTTTCTGTGAACTCTTGTGGTCATCCACAACCCTTGCACATCTTTCTCCCCGTCTGGTGTGCTTTCTTTTGTTGTTTTTTCTCTGTATTAACCCTGCTACCTTTTCCCTTAATTGACGCTGTTGCCCCTATTACAGACCGGTTATTCTGGTTAGATACAATTACAGAAATTAGCTGGTTGCAACTTATTTTTCCTTTTGTCAGCTAACCATTTGGGTAGCCAGCATCTTCATCTGCCTACTCATGGCTTTGTGTGCTGTGGCAGTATCAACACAGGCGGCACAGTGGTTAGTACTGCTGTCTCACAGTGCCAGGGACATGGGTTTGATTCCTGGCTTGGGTCACTGAAGAAGGGAAAGGGTTAATGTTTTTTTGTACTCAATGTATTTTGTACCTAAAAGGTTGAACTTTGTACCTGGAATGTATCACAAACATAACCCTTCCTTATGGCTAGTCTCCCCTTTGTTTATATTGCTCCTGGTAGTAGTATAAGCCATTTGTTCTTGGTTTCATCTTTTACTTTTAGTAGCACAAGCCATTTGTTCATGTCTTTCATCTTTAACTTTTAGTAGTGTAAGCCATTTGTTCATGGTTCCCTCACTTGTTTATATCATTCTGATAAAACAGACAGTTAAATATAGATGTTGGGTTGTAAGTCTTGTTTTTCCCGTAGGCTTGTGTATGATTTAAACAAAGGAAGCAGCTACCAAATGGTAGTGTACCTGCGAGAATGGCCGTTTGAAGGAGGACTCCCACTGGGACATCTACAATCGCACACAGTCACTTCAAAGGAAAAGCCGCGGGAAGAGCAGGGTACCAAAGATTGCATCTTGACTACAACTACCAGGAGAATTGTGCTTTATGACCCAAGGATACCAGATCATGGTTAGAGACTATCAGAAGCTGTTAAAGGAACTATAATTTATGATCAAGGACTGTTAACTGGACTTTGCTTTATGGCTTGTATTGGGAACCCTGATGTATAAGGGTCCACGCTTCTTGTGTTCAGAAAGAACTTTGGCTTCTGCTTTCAAGGGGTCAGGTTCTCCCACAAGCTTGTGAGAATAAAGCCTTACTGTATTTTGACTCAGACTAGCCTCAGAGGTATATTTACCGACTTCAGTCACTGTCTGTGCAGAGTTTGCACGTTCTTCCTGTGCCTGCATGGGTTTCCTCCGGGTGCTCCAGTTTCTTCCCACAGTGCGAAAGACGTGCTGGTTAGGTGCATTGGCCATGCTTAATTCTTCCTCAGTGTACCCAAACAGGCGCTGGAGTGTGGCGACTAGGGGATTTTCACATTAACTTCATTGCAGTGTTAATGTAAGTCTACTTGGGACGCTAATAAATAAACTTAAAATCATCCTGTGATACTGTCAGACTGCCCTGACCAATTACTCTTTTTGTACATCAGAGTGTGCAGAGCCCCAAAGAGCCTTTTATTTGTTTATTTGTATTTACATTTACTGCCTACATTTCTCAATTTTGTGAACTAACTGTCAACAGGCTGACCTGGTCCCTGCCTCAGGGTTTGAAATTCATATAGTTGGATTTGATGGATTGATTTTGGCTCGTGATATGTGTTGAATTTCTTAAAAATTTTGACTGGGTTTTACTGTCGTCCTCACTGATCTCCCAACTATTAAGCAGAACCAATCTTTTATTTTCTTCCCACTGAAGGAAGTAGCTGACCCTTTTCTCTCTGCTAGTGCCTTTCAGAAAGCTACTGAATGTCAATCTGCACTTTTGTTTGAACTCCTCAGATGCTCTGTGACATTATCAGCCTCCCAGTTCATTCTGAGCTGGAGTTTGTGCGTTCATTGCTGCCACGTGACGTTTTTATTCTCACACAATTCATTCAGTTTTTCGCACCCTCTGGCACAAATTTGGGTTGATTTTTCTCAATCTAATTCAGTATTTATTACATTTATAATCCTTTGATTTTACCCACAGGCACCTGCTGCCACCATGTTTTATCTTCTGGTTCCCAGCAGTTCAAAATGATCAGATTTTTAGACTCAGGTGTTGAAGCTTCATTGAATGTATTTCTCAGAATACACCATGGGACCATGAAACCATTGTGTATTGTCATTAAAAAACCATTTGGTTCACTAGTGTCTTTTAGGGAAGGAAATCTGCCATTCTTAACTGGTCTGACCTACCTGTGTACAGGCGGCACAATGGTACAGTGGTTAGCACTGCTGCCTCACAGCGCCAGGGGCCCGGTTCGATTCTGGATTTGGAAGACTGCGTCGAGTTTTTATATTCTCTCTGTGGGTTTCCTCCCGGTGCTCTGGTTTACTCCCAGAGTCTAAAGATGTTCAGGTTCGATGGATTTGCCATGTTAAATTGCTCCTTAGTGTCATATGATGTATAAGTTGGGGGATTATGGGGTAAATGTGTGGGGTAGCAAGGATTCTGCAGGGGGTGGTCCTGGATAAGATGCCTTTTTTCGGAGAATCGATGTAGACTCGATGGGCCAAATGGCCTCCTTCTTCTGCACTGTAGGGATTCTATGATTCTATGACTCCAACCCACTGCTGTGTGGTTGACTTTTAACTGCCCTCTGAAACGGGCTAGCGAGCCACTCAGTTGTAAGAAACTGCTATGAAAACTCAAAGGAATAAAATCAAACAGTGCACCCAGCATCAACCCAGACAGAAAGGCTGGAAAGATCCCAATACTACTAAAAGAAAATGATTTAAATTACACTATTCCTTCACCCAAGCAATATTTTTACAGACATAAACATTCAGATGGATAAAACAATTTACAATACCTATCTTATACTCTAATATTTGGGCTGAGTATGAGGTACATTTGAATTAACAGGTCAACTGTGGGCAGACGCACTACTCTCTAAAGTAAATGACAGATGTGAACAAAGCCGATTCCATGGATTTCTCGACAACCCATCCACATTTGGATGTCATTTAACACATTGTAAGACAACCAGTCTTCCTTGTCTTTCTCACAAGGGTTTCCAATCTCCACATTTGAAAAATTGACCTTGGGATTCTCTCCAAATGTCACTCCCATTCGGATGGCTTCAACAAGGATCCACCTCCAGGGTTTCAATCTCACCGTCCGAGATTCCTTTTACCTTGGCTCTCTGAGTACAGTGAAGCTTCATCTTCCAAACATGATTTCAGATCTTCAACCATACCAAGCAGAACACTACTGCTCCAAAACTCCTGCAGTAAGGAGTCACCAACGTTTGGCTGCCTTCTCAGATCTTCATGGATTCTCTAAAGCCCACTTTGTGTCAAGTCTACTCCTCATAGCCTATTGTCCTGCTCCTTTCTTTTAACTTGACTTTTGAGACCTCTTTCTGATCATGTTCTTTATCCCTGCTTGAGACCTTCTACTGGGACCATTCCCTGTCCTCCCTTTTCATTTGTGTTCCCAGGGATACTTTCTCAGTCATGGCACTCTGGTTCAGGTCACCTGACCTGCAATGTTGAGACATTTCACTTCTTCGCTTCTGCGCAGGCGTGTGGGGCTGGTTCCCAGCCTGGAGGTGTCAAAACAAACTGTGCATGTGCGGCCATTTCCTGGCCAGTGCATACATGAAAGGCCCAAGGTTCATTGCAAATTGGAGTTCTCAGCATCTGGCTTTAAGCCAAGGTGAATATTTAGCATCACTAGTGACTGAGTCCTAATGGACATAACTGTTAGATTGGGTCTGCAGCAGGTGGTGAGGGAACCAACATGAGGGAAAAACTTACTTGAACTCATCCTCACCAATGTGTCTGTTGCAGATGCATCTGTCTGACTGTATTAGAACCATACAACCATGGAATCCCCACAGTGCAGGAGGAGACCATTCGGCCCATCTCCATATTAAGGATACCCTCCATCATGTTGTGTGGAACTACACTGTGCTAAATGGGATAGATTTCAAACAGGTCTAACAACTCAAAACTGGGCATCCAGGAGCTGCAGTGCACAATCAGATCAGCAGCAGCAGAATTGTATACAACCACAATCTGTAACCTCATGGCCCTACATATCCTCCATTCTACCATTACCATCAAGTCAGGGGATCAACACTGGTTCAATGACAATTGCAGAAGGGCATGCCAGGAGCAGCACCAGTCATATCTAAAAATGAGATGTCAACCTGGTGAAATTACAATGCAGGACTATTTGCAGCCAAACAGCAAACGCAGCAAGTAATAAACAGAGCTAATTGATCCCAGTAATAGACAGAGCTGCCACATCCAGTCATGAATGGTTATGGACAATTAAACAACAAACAAGTGGAGGAGCCCCCTCAACAAATATCCCAACCCTTAATGATGGGGGTGCCTAACATAAATGCAAAAGACAAGGCTGAAGTATTTACAACAATCTTCAGCCAGAAGTGCTGAGTGGATGATTCATTCCATCCTCCTCCTGATTTCCCCATCATCACAGATACCAGCCTTCAACCAATTCGATTCACTCCACTTGATATCAAGAAACAGCTGAAGGCACTGAATATTGCAAAGGCTATGGGCCCTGACAACCTTGTGCCCCAGAGCTAGCTGCACCCCGAGTCAATTTGTTCCAGCATAATTACAATACTGGCAACTACCCGGCAATGTGGAAAATTTCCCAGTTATGTCCTGTACACAGGACAAATCCAACACGGCCAATTACCACCCATCAGTCTACCCCCGATCATCAGCAAAGTGATGGAAAGGGTCATCAACAGTGCTATCAGGCAGCACATACTCAGCAATAATCCAACAACCTGCTCACTGATGCTCAGTTTGGATTCCAGCAAGGCCACTCAGCCCCGGAGATCCTTGGTTGAAACATGGACAGGCAAGTGGAGAGGTGAGGTGAGGGTGACAGCTCTTCACATCAAGACGGTATTTGATATGGTGTTGCCCAAGCAAAAATTGAGTCAATAGGAATAAAGGAAATGACTCCATTCCTAAGACAAGGGAAGATGGCTGTGGTTGTTGGAGGTCAATAATCTTAGTCCCAGGACACCAGTGCAGGATTCCTCAGGGTAGTGTCCTAGGCCCAATCATCTTCAGCTACTTTATCAATGACCTTCTCTCCATCAGAATGTTAGAAATGGGGATGTTCACTGATTATTGCACAAGATTAAGTACCATTGTGACTCCTCAGATACTGAAGCAGTCCATGCTCATATACAACAAAACCTGGACAACATTCAGGCTTCGGCTGATAAATGGCAAGTAACATTTGCACCACACAAGTGCCAGGCAATGACCATCTCCAATAAAAGAGAATTCAACCATCTCCCCCTTGACATTCAATGGCATTACCATCACTGAATCCCCCACTATCAACGTCCTGCGGGTTACCATTAATCAGCAAGTGAAGTGGACTAGTCGTATAAATATTGTGGCTACAAGAGCAGGTCAGAGGCTAGGAATCATGTGGCAAGTAACTCACCTCTTGACTCCCCAAAGCCAGTCCACCATTTACAAGGCACATGTCAGGAATGTGATGGAATACTCTCCACTTGCCTGGATTAGTGTAGCTCCAACAACAATCAAGAAGCTCAAAACCATCCAGGACAATGCAGCCTGCTTGACTGATATTCCATCCATCACCTTAAACATTCACTCGCTCCACCATCAATGCACAGTGCAGCAATATGTACATCTTCAAGATGCACTGCAGCAACTCACCAAGGGCACCTTTGATAGCACCTTCTAAACCCGTGAGCTCTACTATCTAGAAAGTCAAGGGAAGCAGATGCATGGGAACACCAGGCCCTGCAATTTTCCCTCCAAGCCACACACCATCCTGACTTGGAACAAGATCACTGTCGCTAAGTCAAAATCCTGGAACCTCCTTCCAAACAGCACTATGGGTATACCTACACAACTCAGACTGCCGCAGTTCAGGAAGGCGGTTCACCACCACTTTCTTAAGGGAGGATAGGAATAGTCAATTAATGCTAGCCTAGCCAGTGATACCCACTTCCCATAAGTGAATTTTTAAAAAAGCGTTATGGGCTGATACTTTGTCAGTTGCATACACAACTAACAGTGGAGGTAGTGAGTGCTGTGGCACTCAGGATACTTATGTATGCATAGGCATGACCATATTCCTACATTATATTGGAATAACATACCAATATAATCTAAGTCATTTTCCATATCAAAGAATTACTAATATTATGGGATGGGATTTTCCAGCCACACATGCCCCAAGACTGGAAAATCTTGCTCGAGGTCAACGGACCTTTAAATGGTCTGCCAAATTTTCTGTCTCGCCTGCTACGATTCTCACGGTGGGCAGGACAGGAAAATCGTGCCCTACACCCACTGTACTTAACAATGCTTTATCTGTAGCAGGAAGGATAGTTTCTTAACATTGTTCAAAAGCTCTCTTTAGTTAAATGTGAGTCCTGAACTTCGAATATTCTTTTATGTCTGACCTGCAACACCGGTTGTCTAGGGGTTGGAAGATATCAACTAAATTAATATTTGCATCAAATCAATTATTCTCCAGTGCATCTTTCCAGCAAGTGCCCAAGACTTGGCTGGCACAGACTTCATGCTGAAACACTGAAAGGAGGCAACAGACTTCCAAACATCCTTTTCTGTTTTTTTTGTTCCTTTTAAATGCTGCCCCTGTTACTGAAGCGATCTGCATAAATTACAATAATGTAATTTGAATAATGTGAAGCATCTGAATGCTCAAACCACTTTTGTCGTCATGTTTGTGGCTTCCGCAAACATTGGAATAAAACATAGGGATGCTGGTCCCTTTTAAATCCCTCGTTGGTGCTCAGCCACATCCGGACATCTTAATCTTCGGGAGATCAATATCTCACCACGATCATTTTATAATTGTAAATTAGAGATGATCTTATCAGTTCTTTTTTTTTTTGCTTCTGTATATGTTCTATACCAACACGGCTGTTCTAAGCAAAGTGCAATCACATCATTGAAATGCAGAGTGTGTCACATCTGTCAATTATATTCAGGTCAATTCTAATTTCGGTTCTGATGTTAGAGAGGAATTAAGTTCAAAACTCCAAGCCTGCAGTTAAGTTCGGACTCTGGAGGATAAGAGGAAATAAGCGCTGCAAGATAAACTAATCATCTAAAAACCATAATTATATGAGGTATCTTTGTACAGCAGGCTGTTTATACGAAGCATTTGAATTGAGTTTGAAATGAAAAAAGCATATCTATGAAAGTGGTAATAATTTTTTTGTCATCTCACCCCGGTCAGGGGTTGCAGAATTCATTAGCACAGATTAATACATTATGTACAAAGTAGTTGAGATATCTAATAGCGAATGCAGCGGTTCAGGGATTGCTAATTCTGTGCTGAATGCCATGCGTGGATAATATTTGGTCTATGATTTTTTTTAATTTGCAGAGGAGTCCAAGGATACAGGGAATAAAGCAAAACCCAAAACAGATCATAGAGCTTTGCCCTTCCTGGCCAGCAAACTGAATTGTTTTTAGACTAGTGAAGAAGGCTAATTATCCTGGGCACAAGGAGACAGACAGAAAATAATAAGATTATGGAGAATAATTTACTGATATAATTACAACAAAATTGGGTACACACAATCGTCAAATACATGTATTGCTTGACCCGGGCGAGGCAGTGAAACAAATCCTCCTTCTATAGCCATCATTAATATGTTTTTATCATCTCCAAGTGGTATTTGCACAGCCAGAGCAATTTGCATGTGTAATGTGGCTATACAAATTTTCAACAAGTTGATAATTCATGAAATGAGCTGGTGGCTTGGTTTGCCTCACATACCTACATTTTAAAAGGTAGTAGAGAGGGAGAGAGATCATAAATTAGCATTTCCTCTGACAATCCTCTACCTAATTGTTTTCAGGTCGCCACCACACCTATTAGTTATGAAAGTATAATTCATTTGCTTAAATCAATTTTTGTTGGGATTAGAAACGTTTAAGTCATTGTCGGATGACACACTTGTAAACAATGAGGCTGTGTTTACAGCACAATATTCTCAGCCTCTGTATGGACACAACGTCAACTCCCAACAATAGGCTGTGTAATCTACTCTTCTCCAACAACATCTCTAGGATTTTCAGATTGAATGGGCAATATTACCAATGCTGACTCTGTGCTCAAACTGTTCTCTATTTTCTTCTAATTTTAGGGAGCAATATTCTCTATGTTTTCACTACCTTAGACTACTGGAGAAGTATTAAGTCATGAAGGTTGAGATTGAACGCGAGCAATGTTATATGGAGAAAAGTTATTTTTTCTTTTTAAGATAAATTCAGTCAGGAGACAAAGCACAAGAGTCTTGCTGAGAACCTGAGGGAGAAAAGGGAAGACAAAGCCAATGCTCCCGAAATTACAATTTGGGTTTAAAATCAGATTGTGAATTTATTGCCTATCTCTCTTCAGGTAGGCTATTTACTCTCGAGCACAAGACAAATGAAACCCTTTCATGATTCTGGGGAGTCTGGGGAAGTGCCGGCTGACTGGAAAACAGCTACTGTTACGCCGCTGTTTAAAAAAGGAAGTAGACAAAAGGCGGGTAACTACAGGCCGGTTAGCTTAACGTCCGTAGTTGGGAAGATACTAGAGTCCATTATTAAAGAGGAAATAACAGAGCACCTGAATAAGAATGGTTCGATCAAGCAGACGCAGCATGGATTCATGAAGGGAAAGTCGTGTTTGACGAATCTACTGGACTTTTATGAAGATGTCACTAGTGCGGTTGACAGAGGGGAACCGGTGGATGTGGTGTTTTTAGATTTCCAGAAGGCGTTCGATAAGGTGCCTCACAAAAGGTTGCTGCAGAAGATTGGGGTACACGGAGTTAGGGGTAAGGTGTTGGCGTGGATTGGGGATTGGCTATCTAACAGGAAGCAGAGAGTTGGGATAAATGGGTGCTTTTCTGGTTGGCAGTTGGTGACCAGTGGCGTGCCGCAGGGATCGATGCTGGGGCCTCAATTGTTTACAATTTACATAGATGATCTGGAGGAGGGGACTGAATCTAGGGTATTCAAGTTTGCTGATGACACGAAGGTGAGTGGGAAAGCAAATTGCGTGGAGGACGCGGAAAGTCTGTAGAGAGATTTGGATAGGCTGAGCGAGTGGGCGAGGATCTGGCAGATGGAATATAATGTTAGCAAATGTGAGGTTATCCACTTTGGAAGAAATAATAGTAAATTGGAATATTATTTAAATGGAGAAAAATTACATTGTGTGACTGTGCAGAGGGACCTGGGGATCCTTGTGCACGAATCGCAAAAACTCAGTCTGCAGGTGCAGCAGGTGATCAAGAAGGCGAATGGAATGTTGGCCTTTATCGCGAGGGGGATAGAATATAAAAGCAGGGAGGTCTTGCTGCAACTGTACAAGGCACTGGTGAGGCTGCAACTGGAGTACTGTGTGCAGTTTTGGTCCCCTTATTTGCGAAAGGATATATTGGCCTTGGAGGGAGTGCAGAGAAGGTTCACCAGGTTGATACCGGAGATGAGGGGTGTAGCTTATGAGGAGAGACTAAACAGATTGGGTCTGTACTCGTTGGAGTTTAGAAGGATGAGGGGTGATCTTATAGAGACATATAAGATAATGAAGGGGCTGGATAGGGTAGAGGTGGAGAGATTCTTTCCACTTAGAAGAGAAACCAGAACTAGAGGGCACAGCCTCAAAATAAGGGGGGGCCGGTTCAGAACAGAGTTGAGGGGGAACTTCTTCTCTCAGAGGGTAGTGAATCTCTGGAATTCTCTGCCCATTGAAGTGGTCGAGGCTTCCTCGTTGAATATGTTTAAATCACGGGTAGATAGTTTTCTGATTGATAAGGGAATTAGGGGTTATGGGGAGCAGGCGGGTAAGTGGAACTGATTCGCTTCAGATCAGCCATGATCTTGTTGAATGGCGGGGCAGGCTCGAAGGGCCAGATGGCCTACTCCTGCTCCTATTTCTTATGTTCTTATGTTCTTATGTTCTTATTCTTTTTGACAGTTTAATGAGATTGGACAAGGTAGTAAAATAAGATCAAGTCTAAAACTTCTACAAAAGAAACACCACTAAAGTTTAAAGTTTTATTTATCAGTGTCACAAGTAGGCTTACATTAACAGTAATGAAGTTACTGTGAAAATCCTCTAGTCACTACACTCCAGCGCCTGTTGGGGTACACTGAGGGAGAATTTAGCATGGGCAATGCACCTAACCAGCACGTCTTTTGGACTACAATCCCCAATGCGAATACAATGCAAATATCTCAACCCTACAGCTCAAATGGGAAGTTCTATTTGCAGCACTAACTGCTATCAGCAAATTTGTGAAATAATGATCCTTTAGTCACCGTGCACTACTTGATGACGGAGGAAAGATATGCCTCCTTTGTCCTACTTCGAGGAATAGTGGTGGGAAGTATGTCAGATGATCTCCCCCAAACTGCACTTTAATATTATCTGGTGGAACTGAACTCGGGCAGTTTTTACTGTTTTGACAGGAAAGATATCAAACACAAGATATCATAACAAAAGTTATGAACCCAATTATCTCTAAATGTTAAGTTTTGTGGATGCTAGAAATCTGATGAGAGTTCGTCAAAACATGATTCCTTTGCCTCTCTCCATGAATTCTGCCCAACTCTTGCCGAATGTTTTCAGCATTTTCTGTTCTGTGTAAGTTATTTTTAAATATAAATGGAGGAAAAATTGCAGATGGTGGCCGGAATTCCCCACCACCGCTGCCAGCGAGAACGGAGAATTCGGTGCGCAGCCAAATCTCCACTCACTGCAACGGGACCGGAGAATCCCAGCCACTGGCGAGGTCGGAGAACTCTGGCCTGTGTCTCCTGTCACACTGAGGGATGAAAACGTATAGTTAAATTTAAGGTTAACATGTTGCAATGTTATGTTCAATGGATTTTGATTAAATACTTCAGACCGTTTGTTTTCCCCTCTGGTTGTGGAATTCGAATGAGGGGTTGCCAAGAGAAAAATGGAATGAAGAAATTAATAAAGGAGCCTGGAAGAAATATGTTTTTTGAAACGTTTGTTGGGGCATGGAATACTTAGCTACAAAAAGTGGTCACTGCTGAAACTATTACATCTTATAAAGGTAAATTTAAATAAATGTTTGAAGCAGAGTTTGATGGACAGGAGGGTGATCAACTTAAACTGCCCTGATTTCCCCACTCAATCTGTCCATAAACAAAAAAGTGTTTTCTTAATTCTGATTATAAATGGTGGCATATTTTCCCCAAACCTCAAATTTGGAAATGTTCCAATCTGCTTTGAATAACTTTCGCAACAAACTTGAGGTAGGATAACATTTAACAAAGGGTTCAAGAACAAAGAACAAAGAAAATTACAGCACAGGAACAGGCCCTCCGGCCCTCCAAGCCTGCACCGACCATGCTGCCCGACTTAACTAAAACCCCCTACCCTTCTGGGGACCCTTTGTTCCTATCCTATTCATGTATTTGTCCAGAAGCCCCTTAAAACTCACTATTGTATCTGCTTCCACTATTTCCCCCGGCAGCGAGTTGCAGGCACCCACCACCCTCTGTGTAAAAGCTTGCCTCGTACATCTCCTTTAAACTTCGCCCCTCGCACCTTAAACCTATGCCCCCTAGTAATTGACTCTTCCACCCTGGGGAAAAGCTTCTGACTATCCACTCTGTCCATGCCCCTCAATCTTGTAGACTTCTATCAGGTCGCCCCTCAACCTCTGTCGTTCCAGTGAGGACAAACCAAGTTTCTCCAATCTCTCCTCATAGCTAATGCCCTCCATACCAGACAACATCCTGGTAAATCTTTTTTGTACACTCTCCAAAGCCTCGACCAGAATTGAACACTATATTCCAAGTGCGGTCTAACTAAGATTCTATAAAGCTGCAACATGACTTGCCAATTTTTAAACTCATGCCCCGGCCGATGAAGGCAAGCGTGCCATATGCCTTTTTTTGACTACCTTCTCCACCTGCGTTGCTACTTTCAGTGACCTGTGTACCTGTACACCCAGATCCCTCTGCCTATCAATACTCTTAAGGGTTCTGCAATTTACTGTATATTTCCTATCTGTATTAGACCTTCCAAAATGCATTAGCTCACATTTGGCCTGATTAAACTCCATCTGCCATCTCTTCACCCAAGCCTCCAACTGATCTATGTCCTGCTGTATCCTCTGATGGTCCTCATTGCTATCCGCAAATCCACCAACCTTTGTGTCGTCTGCAAACTTACTAATCAAACCAGTTACATTTTCCTCCAAATCATTTATATATATATTACAAACACCAAAGGTCCCAGTACTGATCCCTGAGGAACGCCACTTGTCACAGCCCTCCATTCAGAAACATACCCTTCCACTGCTACCCTCTGTCTTCTATAACCGAGCCAGTTCTATATCCATCTTGCCAGCTCACCTCTGATCCCATTCGACTTCACCTTCTGCACCAGCCCACCATGAGTGACTTTGTCAAAGGCCTTACTGAAGGTAGGTTTAGTTTTGCACACACACACATCGTTGGGGGTTTGACCATGTTCATTCCTTTTGCACTCAAACAATAAATGGGGAATAAGCAAAAAGGAAGAGGGTTCAGGGTTCGATCACAATAAAATAGAAATTAAGGTTTTGCATGAGTGCAGAATCAGAAGTCTAATGGGAGGTTTCTGTCGAGGGGAGGTTGACTGATTGTAGAGTGATCTGTCTTTCCTGTGCAAGTTTTCCACAGTGGGAGAAGGCATGTAGAGTGAATTAGTCTGGAGCCATGAGTTCCAAGGTTACAGCAGTTTATGATAAGGGCCAGAGTGTTTTTCTGTTGCCACCAGCTTGATGGTAGACAGCACAGGCTGTTGCCTAGAGTTCTGTTCTTGTGGAAGACAAAACAGTAAGTGCCAGAGTTCAGTTCCACCAGAGGATATTAAAGTGTAGCTTGGGGGAGATTATCTGACATACTTCCCACCACTACTCCTTGATGTAGGACAAAGGAGGCATATTCCCCTGGCTGGATTCTTGATTAGAGTGTTCGATTAGAGACAGGATTCCTTTTGTTCTTGGAGACAATGGTTTCGGGTTAGTTAAATGAAGGTCCTCTTGTATAAATGATTGTGTTAAAATAGTTCAGGCTTAGATCATTGGCTCCAGTAATGGAGATTGGGATTTGAAAAGGGTTGTCTTTGTTTGAAGTTAGTTGGAACAGACTGACTGTTTGCTGGGCCATTGTTTTATCTTGGCTGGAAGTTTATGCAATGCAAGTGTTACATTCCAGATGTTTGTGGCATTAGCCTGTGTTAGCTTTGAAACTGCTGGAAGTCAGCATGTGACCAGCTGGAGCCATCCTGATAGCTCAGAATTTATTCATTTTAAAAAGCACAAAAAATGACTTTATAAACTAGTCATGATGTGGAGATGCCGGCGTTGGACTGGGGTAAACACAGTAAGAAGTTTAACAACACCAGGTTAAAGTCCAACAGGTTTATTTGGTAGCAAAAGCCACACAAGCTTTCGGAGCTCCAAGCCCCTTCTTCAGGTGAGTGGGAATTCTGTTCACAAACAGGGCATATAAAGACACAGACTCAATTTACATGAATAATGGTTGGAATGCGAATACTTACAGCTAATCAAGTCTTTAAGATACAAACAACGTGAGTGGAGAGAGCATCAAGACAGGCTAAAAAGATGTGTATTGTCTCCAGACAAGACAGCCAGTGAAACTCTGCAGGTCCAGGCAAGCTGTGGGGGTTACAAATAGTGTGACATGAACCCAATATCCCGGTTGAGGCCGTCCTCGTGTGTGCGGAACTTGGCTATCAGTTTCTGCTCAGCGACTCTGCGCCGTCGTGTGTCATGAAGGCCGCCTTGGAGAACGCTTACCCGAATATCAGAGGCCGAATGCCTGTGACCGCTGAAGTGCTCCCCAACAGGAAGAGAACAGTCTTGCCTGGTGATTGTCGAGCGGTGTTCATTCATCCGTTGTCGCAGCGTCTGCATAGTTTCCCCAATGTACCATGGCTCTTCCGTGTGTCTGGATGAAGAACTGGTTGTTGAAGGTGAAGATATTGTGGTCCAGCTGAACCAGGAGCACTCCTCGTCACAATGGATGTCTCGGCACTCGACACCAGCATCCCCCATGACGATGGCATTGCTGCAACGGCCTCAGTGCTCAGCGCCGACGACTGCCAGTTTCCAGATACAATTTTACATCTCATCCGCTTCATCCTGGACCACAATATCTTCACCTTCAACAACCAGTTCTTCATCCAGACACACGGAACAGCCATGGGGACCAAGTTCGCACCTCAATATGCCAACATCTTCATGCACAGGTTCGAACAAGACTTCTTCACCGCACGGGACCTTCAACCGATGCTATACACTAGATACATTGATGACATTTTCTCCCTTTGGACTCATGGTGAACAATCACTGAAACAACTCTATGATGACATCAACAAGTTCCATCCCACCATCAGATTCACCATGGACTACTCTCCGGAATCGGTTGCATTCTTGGACACACGCATCTCCATTAAGGATGGTCACCTCAGCACCTCACTGTACCGCAAGCCCATGGATAACCTCATGATGCTCCACTTCTCCAGCTTCCACCCTAAACACGTTAAAGAAGCCATCCCCTACGGACAAGCCCTCCGTATACACAGGATCTGCTCGGATGAAGAGGATCGCAACAGACACCTCCAGATGCTGAAAGGTGCCCTCATAAGAACAGGATATAGCGGTCGACGCATTGATCAACAGTTCCAACGCGCCACAGCAAAAAACCGCACCGAAGACAAACACGGGACACAGTGGACAGAGTACCCTTCGTCGTCCAGTACTTCCCCGGAGCGGAGAAGCTACGGCATCTCCTCCGGAGCCTTCAACATGTCATTGATGAAGACGAACATCTCGCCAAGGCCATCCCCACACCCCCACTTCTTGCCTTCAAACAACTGCACAATCTCAAACAGACCATTGTCCGCAGCAAACTACCCAGCCTTCAGGAGAACAGTGACCACGATACCACACAACCCTGCCACAGCAACCTCTGCAAGACGTGCCGGATCATCGACACAGATGCCATCATCTCACGTGAGAACACCATCCACCAGGTACACGGTACATACTCTTGCAACTCGGCCAACGTTGTCTACCTGATACGCTGCAGGAAAGGATGTCCCGAGGCATGGTACATTGGGGAAACTATGCAGACGCTGCGACAACGGATGAATGAACACCGCTCGACAATCACCAGGCAAGACTGTTCTCTTCCTGTTGGGGAGCACTTCAGCAGTTACGGGCATTCGGCCTCTGATATTCGGGTAAGCTTTCTCCAAGGCGGCCTACACGACACATGACGGCGCAGAGTCGCTGAGCAGAAACTGATAGCCAAGTTCCGCACACACGAGGACGGCCTCAACCGGGATATTGGGTTCATGTCACACTATTTGTAACCCCCACAGCTTGCCTGGACCTGCAGAGTTTCACTGGCTGTCTTGTCTGGAGACAATACACATCTTTTTAGCCTGTCTTGATGCTCTCTCCACTCACGTTGTTTGTATCTCAAAGACTTGATTAGTTGTAAGTATTCGCATTCCAACCACTATTCATGTAAATTGAGTCTGTGTCTTTATATGCCCTGTTTGTGAACAGAATTCCCACTCAGCTGAAGAAGGGGCTTGGAGCTCCGAAAGCTTGTGTGGCTTTTGCTACCAAATAAACCTGTTGGACTTTAACCTGGTGTTGTTAAACTTCTTACTTTATAAACTAGTCCAGCTGATGAATATATATGCATATATTTTCTCCTTCATGTTTGGACCATGGCAAGAGCCAAAGATAGGGCCACAGGGAGAGAAGAGGACAGTGTATTATTCCAGCAACTAGCTGGTACATACGTACTGGGCTAACTAGCCTCTTTTATATTGTAAACTTCAAATGGTTCTAATATCCACAACCAATAAATGCTTGTCTCCATGATTCATTTTTAAAGATTGGAAACCTTTCCTATGAGAAGTCAGACTAACAGCTCAGGGAAAGTCGCAAACCATCTGAAAAAGACCAAAGCTCTGTACTTAATTCAGCATTGAGGCCACACTACCTATGTATGGACCGTGACAGCTAACTGCACTGCTAAGTCCTGTCTATGGGTTGCAGCTGCAAACTGAATTGCTGCATTCTGTACGGGCTTATGTAGTCACTATTTTGTAAGCAAATAAAGCACCTGACCCATTCTGCAATGAAATGAATAATCAGCTGATCTGTTCTTGGTTTTGAGTGAATATTGGCTGGCTTGTGAGCAGCATTCCCTATTGTTCAAATAATGTAACGTGATCTTCTAGGTCCACCTGAATGGATGCACCTTGCCACAGTCCCAAAGGACCATAGGCACCCCTCTTCATCAGAGAGACATTTTTGGCCATTTGTAGCTTGAGAGGTGCCACTCTACAAGCCTGGGAAAAGGCCTTTTGGAACTACCAGAGTCAGCTGGGGAGGCGATGGCTTAGTGGTATTATCGCTGGACTATTAATTCAGAAATTCAACTAATTTTCTCGGGACCTGGGTTCAAATCCTGCCACAGCAAATGGTGGAATCTGAAGTCAATAAGCTCCCACTCATCATTCATGTTCCAGGCAAGAGATCTTTCATCAATTTATAGGTCACTGAGCTGAAATGTTATCTCTGTTTCCCTTTCTACAGATGCTGCCTGTTCTGCAGGAGTTTCTGTTTATATCTTAAATTCCCCTTTTCTACCACATGTACTGCATATATTCCATCTGTCTGTTCATCCATCCATCCATCTATATCCATCTATCTAAATCCATCTATCTATACCACCTTCTCATGCAGTATAAATTGTTGTTCCCATTAGATTTGGTGCTCTTGTGAATCTATCCTGATGAGTGCTAGATGAAAAGCTTTGACCGCATGTCTCTTTTTTCGGCAATATTCACATACTATACTCCCACATGACTATTTATCTACCATAATTTGCTTTTGCACAAGAGAAGCATCATTCAGTTTTATTACTGCGAGATAATAATTGAATCGCCTTTCCTCCAGTAAATCTGACTGTTCAGCGTTTGAGTGGAGCGCAGAACCAGAACGGGTACAATACAGGGTGGCAGCTTTACCCATCAGAAGTTGGAGTGGGAAACAATTCGGTATAAAGACATCAAGGTGTTCCAAAAAAGTGAGCCTATTTTATCAAAGAGAAATTGATACAGCTTGGTAAATTGTTTGCCCAAAAAAGCTTAAGGTGATGTTGTTATAGCTACAAGTTTGTTAGAAGATTTGGGGTCTAATTGAAAAACATCAATGCCAACCATATTTTATTATTTCAATCTTCTTTCCCTATCCAAAACTTTAATGGAAGTTGGGTACTCTACAAAAAATTTGGTTTGAGACGTGAGGTATATTACAATGGAAATTTCTGAATGAATTGTCTATGCATTTTATTTAAAGAATTATAATTTCCAAGCCAGTGGAAGCTTAATTTATTTTAGAAGACTCAGAGGACAACTGATGTTTTTTTAAAAAAGTATTTCCCAGTTCCTCTTCTGGATGTGAATCCAGATGCAGATGCCTTATGGCAAAGACTATAATCCCTTAATTGGCCAAAGGTTAGTATTGCAGTGAGGTCTCGATGATGTAATTGGAGCCCACCCCGTGTATTGAATGAAGGACTTTGCTAGTTTGGGTGGGTATCCTTGCTGCCTGCTATTTGAGATTGCATTTGGCATGATCAGGATGGGAAGTCACTGGATAAGCCTACTTATTCCATTGAATTGTCTCTTTCCAATTTCTGCCATTGGTGGGGTTGGGCTGTGCTGGGCAGGGCAGGGTGGGGTTGGGGGTGGGGGTGGGGACGGGAATTAAAATTCCATCCTTTACCTCTGGAAGCCAATCATGTTATTTTATGACAAGAACCTATTCTTCGAAGTTGGGAGAATAAAAACACAATCCTTTGCTCCAGTGAGTTGCTCATTTTTTGTTCAAAGGCCAAAACAGGGAGTTTTTGGAATGTTGAGGGTGTTTGTATTCTAACTTTAGCATCAGAGTGGAGTTGTTTTGTCTGCACTGTAGACGCCAAGTTAGATTGTCGATCTGACTCCAGAATTTGAAAACACGAAATGCAAATCCCTTTACTCAATCTCAGTGTAGTCTCCAAGAGTTTGGTTACCAACTGAAACCGCTTTACATGAAAAGCATTCACCTTGGGTGACACACTTGTGAAACTTTGAGTGGCTAACATCATTTTAAATCACCCGACTGCATTGTGAAAAATCAGCTGTCCATTATTATGTTTTATGAAAAAAATTGCAGTTAAAATTAAAACGCCAAAATAAGATTAAATGCTTCAAACAAACTGCTATATCAATGGTACATGTACATTAAAAAGTTCAACTTCTGCACACATTTCCTAGCTGTACCACTTAACTTCTTGTTGTTACACCTCTCTTTCACTTTTTTCATGCAACCTTTTCCATTATAAATTCACACATCTACATTTATAATAGAAAATAGCTGAGTAAACAACTCACACTGGCTGCTGGTTTTCCAAATCCTTTGTGAAAATGTTTTTCGCGAGTTGTTTTTTTCCCTGAGTGCCCAAAATCAGCGATTAATCTACATTTGAAAAACTAATTAAGCTTTTATGTACCGCCTTTTGTATTCTCAGGATGCACCAGTGCCAATGAAGTAACTTTGAAGTGTAGTCACTGTTATCACAGCGTCATCACGACACAAAAGGAAGCCATTCAGCCCATCGAGCCCACATCATGTCGTATACGCAAATGTAGCAGCCAATCTGTACAGAGTGAGATCCCACATGAAACAATTTGATGAATAACCAGATGTTGGTATTGAACAAAGAACAAAGAAAATTACAGCACAGGAACAGGCCCTTCAGCCCTCCAGGCCTGCACCGACCATGCTGCCCGGCTGAACTAAAACCCCCTACTCTTCCGGGGAAAAGAACAAAGAAAAAAAGGATAAATGTTAGCCAGAACACAAAGCCTTGTTCTCCTCTTGGCACAGGACCAGTTATCGGAGTAGTAAGTATTGTAGGTAGTTAGAATGGACTTTCAATGAAATGTATACCTCATGTACTGAAGTCTATGTTCTAATCATCTAATAGTACAGTATAAAAAGGCCCATTGAGCCTGCGCCTGCTTTTCTGAAGAGCAATCCAGTTATTTCCTTTTCCACACTCTTTTCCCAAACCCCTGCAAATCTTTCAATTTCTCTCTATTTATCCTAACAAATTCCTTTTAAGATTTTAAACCCCCCTATCAAGTATAGTCGTAGCCTTCTCTGCTCTAAGGAAAACAACCTCAGCTTTTCCGGGTAACAGTAATCCCTCAACTTTGGGACCTTGCTAGTAAATCTCTTCTGTACCCTCGCCAAAGCCTTCGGGTCCTTCCTGAAGTCTGGTGCCCAGAATTATACACAACACTCCAGCTAGGGATGGGCTAGTGTGTTTTTTTAAATGTCTTAGTATAATTTTCTGTTTTTTGTGCTCTGTGGCTCTACTTATAAGACGCCCATGTGCTTTACTAATTGCTTCAACCTGTCCTACCACCTGCAAAGGTTTGTTCCGCAAACGCATTCACGTCTCTCGACTGTATCACTTTGTCTCTATTGTTTCTCCTCATTCTTCCTACCAAAATGACCACTTCACTCTTTTGGAGAATCATAGAATAGTAAAGCAGAAGGCCATTCAGCCCATCGAGCCTGTACCCGCTCTTTCAGAGAGCAATATCTTAGTTCCACTCCCTTGCCCTTTCACCAAAACCTGCCATTTTTCTTTCTCCTTCAGGTATTTATCCAATTCACTTTTCAAAGCTACTATTCAATCTGTCTCCACCCCTATATCAGGCAGTGCATTCAATCCCTAACCAGTTATTGTGTTAAAAAATAACTTTTCTTCCTTATGCCTCTGTGTCAATCACCTACGTCTGGGGGCTACAATTTCTTCTTGGCAAAAATTTCAACTCACCTATTTGTGGATATGAATGAGTAAAGCCCACATTCCGTAATCAGCACAGTTCGCACTTATCCTACTTGAAGTCCCTCAAGCAAACCACAAACCCATTGTAGTGTAGGATGGACACGACAGTTAAGGCAGCATTGGAGCTTGTTGAATTTCACCTGCCATGTATCTACCCATTCCACCAGCTCTTTGTGTCTTCTTGAAATCTACCGCTACCTTCCTCACTGCTTACTACACTTCCACTCGGGCCACAGGAATCAAGGGATATGAGGGAAGGGGAATTGGGATATTGAATTTAATAATCAGCCATGATCAGGATGAATGGTGGAGCAGGCTCGAAGGGCTGAATGGCCTACTCCTGCTTCTAGTTTCTATGTTTTTTGTTTCATCAGTAAATTTCAAAATTATGCTTTGTATCCCCAAATCCAAGTTATTAACGCATCTCAGAAACAGTAGTGGTTCCGTTGTACTGAAGCATGGGGAACTCCACTGTATATCTCCCTCCAGATTGAAAACAACCACTTTACTGCAAGTCTCTGTTTTTTACCCCGTAGACAATGTTGTATCCATGCTGTCATTGCCTTTTATTCCATGGGCTTCAATTTTGCACACTCGACTAATACATGGTACTTCATCAAACGCCTTTCAAAAGTCCATATGCACAACAACTGCACTACCCTTATCCACCTTTTTTTGTTAGCTCATCAAAAAAGGCAATTTTCTCTTGACTGATCCACACTGGCTCTCCCGGATTTGTTCATTTTTTGTTGTATTTTGTACATCTGTTCAATAGGTCTCACGAAGAGGTTTGGGGGGGGGGCGGGGGGGGGCTGGATTCAACAGGAAATTCCATTGACAGTAGCGGGGCCAAAGATCCCACTATTGGCCAATGGTGGACTGCCTCATGTCACTGAGAAACATGCCACAGGGGTGGGTGGATGGGGAGGAGAGAGTACTTGGTTTTATGTTATATGAGTATGTATAAATGCTTATATATACACGGGGCTTAGCCTAGGCTGTTAGCTAACTCCATACTTCTTTCTACACCAAGTCTCTGTCCAGTCCAGAATTGACTCTGGTCTCTGGTTTCTTGTCTCTTTACATTGCACTGTAGATGGTACTGTTCCCCAGTCCTCCAGATACCCTTGTATTACATATCTATCCAAGTTTTCTCCTGAATTGCTGTTTCTAAAAGCTTGCCCATCACCAATGTTGAACTGAATGACATGGAATTGCCAGGTTCATCCTCTTACCTTTTTGGATCAAGGACATCATGATTGCAATCCTCCAATACTCTGGCATTACCCGTGTACCTAAGGAGGAAGGTTGGGGCCAGCACCTCCACAATTTCTACCCTTATTTATCTCGGCAACCTAGGATGCATCCCATCCAGGCTGGATGAGCTATCCACCTAAATTACTGCCTTTCTAGCACATCTATTTTATGTTTTTTAAATCTCATCCAGTTTCCCAACAAACACGACATTAGCAAAGTCCTCTTCCTCGGTAAACAATAATCACATGTCTCTGTCAAATTGAACATGTGCACATTTCCTCTTGAGGAGAAGGTGAAAGACGGAAAAAGAAATACTTAGAAGACAAAACACAGAAACAGACCTTATGGCAAACCAATCCATGTCAGCACTCAACCTCCCAACCACATTCCTGATCCCAGGTTCCTTCAACTTGTTCATCCACTTATCCAATCTGACCTTAAAAGTTACCAATTTCTGCCTCCTGGAAGTGAATTCCACAACTTGACAACTATTTATATATAGGA
The DNA here is from genome assembly GCF_964213995.1 of Mustelus asterias. Taxonomy (NCBI): domain Eukaryota; kingdom Metazoa; phylum Chordata; class Chondrichthyes; order Carcharhiniformes; family Triakidae; genus Mustelus; species Mustelus asterias. The sequence goes on along the minus strand of NC_135811.1, from coordinate 19,598,812 downwards.
TTTCTCCTGCCCTCTGGTCCATATCTTTTGCATTTGATTTGGCGTCTGTGGTCTCTTGTTCTTTCCTTTTCATTCATTCATTCATGAGTTGTGGACACTGCTGGCTGGAATTTATTGCCCATGTCAATGTCACCCTCGGAAATTCAACTAAGGCCATTTTAGAGGTCAGTTAAGTGTCGACTACAAAGCTGCGGGTTTGGAGTTACCCACAGGTCAGATTAGGTAAGAGTGGTAGATTTTCTTCCCTGAAAAGGCATAAATGAAGCAGATGTGGTTTTCCAATAATCCAGTAGTTTCCTGGTCAGCTTTACTGATGCTACTTTTCAAAACTTATTTAATGAACTGAATTTAATTTTCCGGTGGTGTCATTTAGATTCAGTTGCTCAGTCAATTAGTCCAGATTTCTGGATTGCTTGTCAAGTAACATAGCCACTATATACGACTACAATCAGCCTGTTTCTATCTACCCTGTCCCCTGCTTTCATCATTTAAAAAACTCATATTATATCAGACCATAATCTGCATTATAACATTCTAACTAAAATTTTTCATGGAGCCTTCACATTTGTTTGGCTCCATTTTACTGACCTTAACTCTCCCATAATATTCATAGAATCATAGAATCCCTACAGTGCAGAAGGAGGCCATTCGGCCCATCGAGTCTGCACCGAACACAATCCCACCCAGCCCCTATTCCCGTAACCCCACATATTCACCCGGCTAATCCCCGGACACGAGGGTCGATTTAGCATGGCCAATCCACCTAACCTGCACATCTTTGAACTGTGGGAGGAAACCAGAGCACCCAGAGGAAACCCACGCAGACATGGGGAGAACGTGCAAACTCCAAACAGACAGCGACCCGAGGCCAGAATTAGAGTTATAGAGGTTTACCGCTTGGAAACAGGCCCTTCGGCCCAACTTGTCCATGCCGCCCTTTTTTTGAACCCCAATGCTAATCCCAATTGCCCGCATTTGGCTCATATCCCTCTATACCCATTTTATCCATGTAACTATCTAAATGCTTTTTAAAAGACAAAATTGTACCTACCTCTACTACTACCTCTGGCAGCTTGTTCCAGACACTCACCCTCTGTGTGAAAAAATTGCCCCTCTGGACACTTTTGTATCGCTCTCCTCTCATCTTAGGTTTAGACTCCCCTACCTTTGGGAAAAGATATTGACTATCTAGCTGATCTATGCCCCTCATTATTTTATAGACCTCTATAAGATCACCCCTCAGTCTCCTATACTCCAGAGAAAAAAGTCCCAGTCTATCCAGCCTCCCCTTATAACTCAAACCATCAAGTCCTGGTAGCATCCTAGTAAATCTTTTCTGCACTCTTTCTGGTTTAATAATATCCTTTCCATAATAGGGTGACCAGAACTGTACACAGTATTCCAAGTGTGGCCTTACCAATGTCTTGTACAACTTCAACAAAACGTCCCAACTCCTGTATTCAATGTTCTGACCGATGAAACCAAGCATGCCGAATGCCTTCTTCACCACTCTGTCTACCTGTGACTCCATTTTCAAGGAGCTATGAACATGTACCCCTAGATATCTTTGTTCTGTAACTCTCCCCAACGCCCTACCATTAACTGAGTAAGTCCTGCCCTGGTTCAATCTGCCAAAGTACATCACCTTGCATTTATCTAAATTAATCTCCATCTGCCATTCGTCAGCCCACTGGCCCAATTGATCAAGATCCCATTGCAATTGGAGATAACTTTCTTCACTGTCCACTATGCCACCAATCTTGGTGTCATCTGCAAACTTACTAATGATGCCTCCTATATTCTCATCCAAATCATTAATATAAATGACAAATAACAGTGGACCCAGCACTGATCCCTGGGGCACACCGCTGGTCACAGGCGTCCAGTTTGAAAAACAACCCTCTACAACCACCTCTGGCTTCTGCCAAGAAGCCAATTTTGTATCCATTTAGATACCTCACCCTGGATCCCGTGAGATTTAACCTTATGCAACAACCTACCATGTGGCACCTTGTCAAAGGCCTTGCTAAAGTCCATGTAGACAACATCAACTGCACCGCCTTCATCTACCTTCTTGGTTACCCCTTCAAAAAACTCAATCAAATTTATGAGACATGATTTTCCACTCACAAAGCCATGCTGACTGTCCCTAATGAGTCCTTGCATCTCTAAATGCCTGTAGATCCTGTCTCTCAAAATACCTTCCAACAACTTAACCACCACAGATGTGAGGCTCACTGGCCTGTAGTTCCCAGGCTTTTCCCTGCAAAGGCACAACATTTGCCACTCTCCAATCTTCAGGCACTTCACCCGTGACTATCGATGATTCAAATATCTCGGCTAGGGGACCCGCAATTTCCTCACTAGCCTCCCACAATGTCCTGGGATACACTTCATCAGGTCCCGGGGATTTATCTACCTTGATGCGCTTTAAGACTTCCAGCACCTCCTTCTCTGTAATATGTAAACTCCTCAAGACATCACTATTCATTTCTCCAAGTTCCCTAACATCCATGCTTTTCTCAATAGTAAATACTGATGAGAAATATTCATTTAGGATCTCACCCATTTCTTGTGGATCCACACATAGCTAGTGCAGTTGATGTCATATATATGGATTTTAGTAAGGCGTTTGATGAAGTCCCCCATGGTCGGCTTATGAAGAAAGTAAGGATGTGTGGGTTAGAGGGAAGTTTGGCCGATTGGATAGGTAACTGGCTATCTAACAGTTAAACTTCTTACTGTATCTAACAGAAGACAGAGGGTGGTGGTGGATGGAAAATTTTTGGACTGGAAACCGGTTACCAGCGGAGTGCCACAGGGATCAGTGCTTGGTCCTCTGCTATTTGTCATTTTTATAAATGACTTGGAGGAGGGGGCTGAAGGGTGGATCAGTAAATTTGCTGATGACACCAAGATTGGTGGAGTAGTGGATGGCTGTTGTAGGCTGCAAAGAGATATAGATAGGAGGCAGAGTTGGGCTGAAAAATGGCAAATGGAGTTTAACCCTGACAAATGCGAGGTGATTCATTTTGGTAGGACAAATTTAAATGTGGATTACAGGGTCAAAGGTAGGGTTCTGAAGAATGTGGAGGAACAGAGAGATCTTGGGGTTCATATCCATAGATCTCTGAAGGTTGCCACTCAAGTGGATAGAGCCGTGAAGAAGGGGGTTTGAGTTTAAGAGCCGTGGGGTTATGCTGTAACTGTACAGGACCTTGGTGAGACCACATTTGGAATCTTGTGTGCAGTTCTGGTCACCTCACTATAAGAAGGATGTGGAGACACTGGAAAGAGTGCAAAGGAGATTTACCAGGATGCTGCCTGGTTTGGAGGGTAGGTCTTATGAGGAAAGGTTGAGGGAACTTGGGCTTTTCTCTTTGGAGCGGAGGAGGTTGAGAGGAGACTTGATAGAGGTTTATAAGATGATGAGGGGGATAGATAGAGTGAACGTTCAAAGACTATTTCCTCGGGTGAATGGAGTGGTAACTAGGGGGCATAACTATAGGGTTCATGATGGGAGATATAGGAAGGATGTCCGAGGTAGGTTTTTTACTCAGAGAGTGGTTGGGGTGTGGAATGGACTGCCTGCAGGGATAGTGGAGTCAGAAACTTTAGGAACATTTAAGAAGCTATTGGATAGGCACATGGAGTACTTCGGGATGATAGGGAGGAAATAGCTTGATTTGGGTTTCAGACAAAGCTCGGCACAACATCGTGAGCCGAAGGGCCTGTTCTGTGCTGTACTGTTCTATGTTCTATGTTCTATAGATGACCTTGTTGATCCTTAAGAGGCCCTACTCTCTCCTTTGTTACTCTTTTGCCCTTTATGTATTTGTAGAAGCTCTTTGGATTCTCCTTTGCCTTATCTGCCAAAACAATCTCGTGTCTCCGTTTAGCCCTCCTGATTTCTCTCTGATTTCAATGAACCCTGATGCCGTGAGGCAGCAGTGCTAACCACTGTGCCACCATGCTGCCCCTGTGTAATGCTGTTCATGGTGGGTCAGAGGGTATGCTAAATGTGATATTGGAAGTGTGATATATCTGATATGTGACTGGAAATAAACAAGGGACTTGCAGGAAATAGACAACCTAGCATTTTAATGCATGTGTACATGTACCAAGATCAAGTGTAGTCTTCAGGTGAAGAGGGGTTAGAAGGCAAAGGATACTTGGATCAGAGTGTGCAAGTATAATTCAGTACCACATTTAAAAGTTGTATTTTTGCATTCCTCAGCTATATTTTGTTTCGTGAAGCAAGGTAGTTGCGAAGCATTGACATCTCCCTGCTGCAGTGAAGGTGGAGGAACTGAGAGAGATGTAAAACTAAGTTGCAACAGTGCCACCTCGGGAGTGTGGGGATAAATGCAGCATGACAAGTTTCCAAACACAGTTTCCATTATAAATGTGGTTAAAGGAATTTATAATGGAAGGTGTTGGAAGGAAATGCTTTAGTGCATTTCAGAGAACATGTTAAAGGTTTCATATAAACTTGCTAAACTGCTTGAGCTTTGCTGTTACTGTTTAAGATGTTACCTGAACTTTGTGCTGTGCATTGTGGCCGAGATTATAAAATAGATTATTTTAGCTGTTGTCATGACTGGATGGAAAAATCGCAGGAGATGCACTCCTAGTTTTCTGACATCTGTTAGCAGCAGACATGAACGAACACATTGTGCCCTTGTGTGATACTGCTTTTTGTACTGTTGCATGTTTCAGTCAGTTTGGACTACCATAATTCACAACAAAAAGTATGTGAAAAGTTATATTAATGCCAAAATATTAACCAAAATCTCATTCTCAAAACCAAATTCCTCTATCTTTCACTATGAGACCATAAGGAATAGGAACAGAAGTAGGCCGTACAATGAGTCTGCTCCGCCATTCAATAGGAACGTGGCTGATCTGACATTCCTCATGTCCACTTTCCTGCCCTTTCCCCGTAACCCTTGATTGTCTTACTGATCAAAAATCTACCTATCTCAGCCTTAAATATACACAATAACTCTGTCTATGCAACTCTCTGTGGCAATCGTTCCAAAGACTGACAACCCTCAAAGAAAAAATTCCTCCTCATCTCAGTCTTAAATTGGTGTCCCTTTATTCTGGGACTATGTCCTCTGGTCCTTGACTCTCCCATGAGGGGAAACATCCTCTCAGCATTTACCCTGTCAAGCCCCTTAAGAATCCTATATGTTTCAATGAGAAACCTCTCATTCTTCTAAATTCCAATGAGGAGAGAGACTCAACCAGTTTAGCCTTTCCTTCTATGACAATCCCTCCATACCAGGGATCATCCCAGTGAACTTTCTCTAAACTGCCTCCAATGCTTTTTCTCCAACATTTTGGGCTACAATTAAATGGCAGATGCATGTTATTGTTATCGATATGCGATGCTCCATTGTTGGACCAGGCAAGATGCTCTCTCCTTTTCTAGAGGGATACCAACTTTTTTTTCAATTCATGAAACATGGGCATTGCTGGCTGGCCAGCATTCATTGATCATCCTAGTTGCCCGAGGCCAGTTGAGAGTCAACCTCATTGCTGTGGCTCTGGAGTCACATTTAGGCCAGACCAGATAAGGATGGCAGATTTCTTTCCCTAAAGAACATTAGTGAACCAGATGGATTTTTCCAACAATCGACAATGGTTTCATTGTCATCAGGAAATTCTAAATTCCAGATATTTTTTATTGAATTCAAATTTCGCTATCTGCTGTGGCGGGATTTGATCCTGGGTCCCCAGAACATAAGCTGAGTTTCTGGATTAATAGTCTAGCAATAATACCACTCGGCCATTGCCATACCTTGAGGTGGGTACTATATCACAGGTGTTAGCAACCTTGGGTCAAGTGCCAACTCATCATCTGTGGACCTTCATGATGGGCGTTGGCTGGCTATTCAATTGCCAGGAACATTACAGCTAAACTCAGTTCAAAGCAGACCAGAAATCATACCTGGGATTTTCCTAGTTTGTTTTGGCTCAGCTCTTGACTGAACCTTTGGGGAAATGGAAACAGGTAGCTGTTTAATTAGCGATTTTGTTCTGCAATTTCAACAGATATTATTCCCCTAACAAGATGGTAAATAAATGCTGACTGCAACGATTAGAAAAAAATTGAGCCAATCATAAAATGTCACATATACTATAGAGCTTAGTGGTTCCTGAAAAATTGAGCAAGTGGCCTCGGGCTACACAACTCGTGAGTGTTGCAGGTGGCAATGAGTCAAGAAATATGTATCAAGGGAGGTTTATTTTTATCTAATTGATTCTCCATCATATAATCTATTTATCCTGTATTAAAATACAAAGTTGCATGGAGATCAAAACCTTTATTATGTTAGTTTTAATGAACTGGCGTAGGTTTAGGATGACTGAGTTCTAGAACACGGCTGATATGAGATTATATCGGTCTGTTAGCATATGTGGAGAAAACAGATGATGGGCAGGATTTTCCGGCCACGCTTGCCCCAAAACCGGGAAATCCCACCCAAGATCAACGGATCTTTGCGTGGTCCATTTCCTGCCCACCACGATTCCTGTGGCAGGCGGGATGGGAAAATTCCGCCCAATGTTTCCATTGTAGCTTGTTCGCATTTTCTCTCCATAGATGCTGAATGTTTCCAGCATTTCATAGAATCCCTACAGTGCAGAAGTAAGTCATTTGGCCCACTGAGCCTGCACCGACAATAATCCCACCCAGGCCCTATCCCCGTAACGCCACATATTTACCCTACTCGTCCCCCTGACACTAAGGGGCAATTTAGCATGGCCAATCAACCTAACCCACACATCTTTGGGGAGGAAACCAGAGCACCCGGAGGAAACCCACGCAGACACGGGGAGAACATGCAAACTCCGTACAGACAGTGACCTGAGGCTGGAATTGAACCTGGGTCCTTGGCGCTGTGAGGCAACAGGGCTAACCACGGTGCCACACTTTTTTTATTTGTAGTTTTTATGTTGCTATGAGGTTGTGCGGTTTCGCTCAGAAACAGAGGAGGCTGACATTTGATGTGAACATGAAAGGCACGCCAAGTGATTTGGAGGGCCAGAGCATGTATTTATTGCATACCATTGATGGCAGCTTCCCCCAACCTGATATTAACCCATCTCAAGAAACCAGCAAAGTAAATGTTTCTGTGATAATATAATTACCATTGCTACTTACACCAACTGACTTATTAAGAGTAATGTTACTCATTTTTAGTTGTTTGCCTGCAATTTTCCCTAAATTGCTGTAAAAGAGGATGGGTGAATATAATTTGATATGTCATGATGTGTTCTTCCATGTTCCTAACCTAGCCCCACTAGATAAGAAGCACAATGCTCACTCTTACAATCCCTACATTGCAGAAGGAGACCATTTGCCCCATCGAGTCTGCACTGACTCTTTGGCAGAGCATCCTACCCAGGCCCTATCCCCATAAATTTATCACACTAATCTCCCTAACCCACACATCCTGGGACACTAAGGAGCAATTTAGGATGGCCAATCCACCTAATCTGCGTATCTTTGGACTGTGGGAGGACCCGGAGGAAACCCACGCAGACACGGGGAGAACATGCAAACTCCACACAGTCACTCAAGGCCAGAATCGAACCATGGTCCGTAGCGCTGTGAGGCAGCAGTGCTAACCACTGTGCCATCATCCTCTTCTTAGAGTAGATGTTGAAGGATTTATTTTCTTCACTTTGAGGTGGCACATTTTTCACCAATAAGAGAAGCCCTGGAGAAAAGAGATGGGGGGGGGGGGGTAGTGCGCAAAGGTGAGAGACTCCATTTTGAGTGGTCTTTGACATTATCTATCTCACATACACCGAAAACCCAGAGGGACAAGGTCAGAAACTATAGGTCAGTCATTCCTGATGCCTCAGTCAATGGGCTGAACTTAACTGACCAACGGAGGACAGGAAGGGTCAGAAAATGGAGGGGAACCTACAATTTGGGATTCCCATGCATGCTGTGGAGTTTTAGTATGAGCATGATGCCATTTATTGGTTCCCCTGTTTGCAGACTTGGCCTCCAGTCAGACAGGAGTCAATCGGTGAAGGATGTGGGACCAGGTAATTCCATGCTGGGGGGTGTGGAATGAAGGGGGAAGGTAATTCGACTCTAAGAGAATAGTGGGTTTTGACTGGAGATGGGAGGGAACTAGGTCAAGTGGCTTTGATTATTTGGGAAATCCAAGAAGGTACCATTGATTAGTTTACCATGAAGGATAACTAACTTATAAACACCATGTTGATCCCTTGAACTGTAAGGACAAGTACATGGTACAAAACTTAGATTGGTATATGAATAATTTGTACAGAAAATGTGCACCTTTTCTATGGATGCTGTATCTAGTCAACATAGATCGTGGTTCCTGCATTGTCAATGTAACTTATTGTACACTCAAGTATTATCTTGGCCAGGCATTTTTAAGTGTCTACAGAAAGCTTGTGCCAGCTTCATGCACAAATCAAATATAACCGCTAAAGCAACCAATGTGAATGAATTGAGAGTGAATTATAAGCCTTTGTTCACTATATACTGTAACCCCACACTGTCTGTGTTCTCAGCAATGCATTTATCTTCTCAGTAATACTTTGTAATAAAATAGATTTGGAAAGTGAGCAGTGTTCCCCTGAGATTGATTCTTAAAACAAAACTGTTGATAACATTTTATGACATTACTACAATGTGAACAAGAAGGGAGGTTAAAATAAGTTTAACTTAGACCATATTACAATAAATTTACCCTGATGGAAACATCAGCTAAACTATATTGATTTTGTCCCATATCAGAATTTGTATAATTGTCACAATGTCTAGTGGAACGGCTGAGGTCAAATTGCCCATTTCCCTAACTTTACTGGAATAATATTGTTGTAATATGACAAGTAAGACACCCCAATATTTCCTTATAATAAATAATAATCACTATAATTAATACTTATGCACCTTTTAAGAAATTCAACTTGTGTAAAAAAGAGAGAAATACATTTTTTAAGCGTATTGGATGATTAAATTGAAAATAGTTTTAAAGCCTAAACTCATTACTTAAAGCAAAATGTATACCTTTGAACTCCATCATAACCTCTTAATGCATGCTGCTTCTTGTTCTACAACAATCATCTTCAGAAAACTTGTTTAGTAACTAGAATTTCTAACCATGCACTGTGAAGAGTCCAATTTTGTTGTGTGTTCTTCTCTTCATTGAAGATGAGCAATTTGCATTATGAAGACACAAATTTGTTCCACAGTATTTCCCTAGAGTTAACTGAGCAAACTGGGGAAAGGCTGCAGAAGGAGAGAGAGAGATAGAGAAAGAGAGAAAGAGAGAGAGAGAGGGTGGGGGGGGGGGGGGGGGGGGAGCGGTGGTGCTGGGCCCAGAGAAGAGGCAACAAGGCACAATCTCTGCGGGAGGGCTGATAGGGGGAGGGGAGTTGGTCCTGGATTAAGGGTCGGACGGAGGAATGTTGATTGAGTGGGCCAATCCTTAAAGGAATGTTTGGGGGTTGTCAGCCTGGAGGTGAGTAGTGCTGGTCCAAAAGTGGGAAGGGATTAGAGACTGGGTGATGGGATAGGGAGGAAGAGAATCCGATGTTATCATTTCACCAGATTGGCACTTGAATGATTTAAAGCCATCTTATGGTGTCTCTGATATGTGTTCATAATGTACATTGTAGCATTTCGTCAGCGAAAGAATTGGCATATCTATGAGGGAGTGTTGATGTTTTCTTGGAAGAATACCAGCTCTGTCATGTGCAAGTAGCACTGTTCAATCGTATTTGAGTTGAGATTTCATTGCGTGATATTTATATTGGCCACAGATACATTGACATTTTTATTTGAAATTCCTATCTCTTATTTTAATAAAACTAATTATTTGCTCCAACAAATGCACAGTGTAGCTCTGGAGGTTGTGAGCCTAGGGCATGTAATCTCCAATAGGATTATACCCAGGCTAGACAGAGCTAGGTGAACGCAGATCACCAAGTGATCAGATCAAAGCTCTTCAGTCCTAACATATCCAGTCATAAATGGTAGTGGACAATTAAACAACTGAGGTGCAGAGGAGGCTCCAGGAACATCCCCATCCTCAACGATGGCATCTCCAGAACATGAATGGAAAAGATAAGACTGAAGCGTTTGCAACCATCTTCAGTCAGAAGAATCAAGTGCATCAACCATCTACAAGCCGCAAATTATCTACAAGGCAAAAATCAGGAGTGTGATGGAAGACTCTCCGTTTGCCTGGATGTTTGCAGCTCCAACAGAATTTAAGAAATTCAACACATTCAGGACAATGAAGCCCACTTTATTGGCACTCCATCTATCACCTTAAACATTCACTCCCTCCACTGCTGATGCATAGTGGCAGCAATTTATACCATTTACAAGATGCACTGCAGCAATTCACCAAAGGCTGCTTTGAAAGTAACTTCCAAACCCGTAATCTCTACCATCTAGAAGGACAAGGACAGCAGATGCATGGGAACACCACCACTTGCAAGTACCCCTCCAAGCCATTTACCATCCTGACTTGGAAATACATTGCTGTTCCTTTACTGTTGCTGGGTCAAAATCCTGGAACTCCCTTCCAAACGGCACTGTGGGAGTCCAGATACCACATCGACTGCAGATATTCAACGTTGCAGCTCACCATCACCTTCTTAAGGGCAATTAGGGATGGGCAACAAATGTTGGCCTAACCAACAATCTTGTGAAGGAATTTAAAAAATCATCTATCACAGCTTCCCCCTAAGGTCCCCAGCATATAACCGAGGCCATTTTAATTCACTCCACATGATATCAGGGAATGGCTGAATGCATTGTGTTATGACGTGGAGGTGATGTTTCCCTCTGTGCAATTTTGGAACCCCCCCAAAGGGATATACCTTGCCTCGTAATCTTAAGTAAGTATGCGTGAGATGGTAGGAAGCTACTGGTTTTGGTAAATTAAAGCAGGATCTGCCACTCTCTATCATGAACAATTAACGGGTCTTTATTTTAGAACTGGGGACAACCTTATTAAAACAATTAACAAACTGAATAAACTCCCCAATAGGATGCTGTTCCAATTACAAGTCTAATTGAGGAATAATGAAATAAATCATTACAGGATGTAGTCACTCTCAAATAATATAACACCAGCTGTCTGTTGGCAGTATGGACTTTCTTGTGATGCTTCAGGCTGGAATACTTTGAGTTGGTTTCTGCTTCTATTGATTATTTGATGAAGCTATATATTACTGCAGGATTTCATATGAGAGATTCGCCGCTCCCTCCTTCAATCTAAAGAGGTGGCAAGGTTGCTCTAACTGTCATCTCCTCTTCTCCGGGTTTAAATACCTGGAATTATCTCACAGTATTCCTGTGATCTGAGTGGCTTGAGGCTGTCAACAAACCTCACATTTGAATTCCATTGCTCCTGTGCTTCTGCATGCTTGCTTTAAACCCATTGGTACAATTTCAAAAGCCTGTTTTGCTATGCTGGAACTCTGGCTGCTGCTCTAGATACAAATGCTGCAAAATTGGCTTCTGCAGCCTGCTTTCTGCAGTTTAAAAGTCCCAAGCACAAAGCCACATGCTTTTTAAAAAAGACAATGCTGTATGATTTCTTTTGGTTTTCTTTTGTCAAACACCACCTTTTTAACCTTGTATATGCAACTTCATAACAATTGGGGATAGATAGAGTGGATGTTCAGAGACTATTTCCTGATACTAGGGGGCATAACTATAAGGTTCGTGGAGGGAGATACAGGAGGGATGTCGGGGGTAGGTTCTTTACTCCGAGAATGGTTGGGGTGTGGAATGGACTGCCTGCTGTGATAGTGGAGTCGGACACTTTAGGAATTTTCAAGTGGTTATTGGATAGGCACATGGAGCACACCAAAATGATAGAGAGTGGGATAGCTTGATCTTGGTTTCAGACGAAGCTCGGCACAACACCGAGGGTTGAAGGGCCTGTACTGTGCTGTACTGTTCTATTCTATTCTATGGATGCAGCAAAGGCTCTGCATCCTAACAACAGCCTGGCTACAGTATTCCAGAACCAGCCATGCCTATAGCCAAGTTCCAGCACAGTACTGGAATCTATCCAACAAAATGGAAAATTGCTGAGAAATGTCCTGTCCACAAAAGATACAAAAGGCAGGGCAAATCTAATCCAAACAATTACCTCCCAATCAGCCTACTAACAATCATTGGCTAAGTGCAGGCAAGTGATACTGACTCACCAATAACCTGCTCACTAATGATCAGTTGACTCCACACCTCATCAGAGCCTTGTTGCAAATTTGGGCAGATGAGTTGCCTTTCAGAGGTGAGGGGAAAATGACTTCCCTTGATATTAGAAAATGTCAAGGCTGGAGTCATGCTTAGTATAGAGGAAGATTGTTGTGGTTGTTGAACAGTAATCATCTCAGTCTCAGCACATCACTGCAGAAACTCCTCAGGATACTGTCCTAGGCCCTGTCAATGTTAGAAATGCAGGGTCCTTTAAGAGTAAACCAGGACTAGCTTCACAGTGACTTGAGGGCAGATGATGCTCATTGAACTTGTATTTAGGAGCTGAGTTTTCCCCAGTGGGGAGTGCTTCTGGACAGGGAGAGGATTCAGAAGGGAAAAGTGGAAACCTGTATTTGGACTGGACCATGGTGTCACAATAAAACTGTTGTGAGTCATCAGGATGTCTTATGCTGCCTAATTAGGTAAATGGATATTTGCCTATTTTACAGGCCCAACCAACTTCAGCTGCTTGATCAATGACCTGCTCTCCTAACTATGGTCAAAAATAAGGATGTTCATTGACTATATAGTATTCAATTCCATTCATAACTGGTTAAATAATGAAACAGTCTGTGTCTCTGAAAGGTCTGAACAACATTCAGACCCGAGTGGACAAGTGATAAGCAACATTTACGTCACACAAGTGCCAGCCAATGACTAACTGCAAAAAGAGAGAGTCTAACCATCTCCTCATGCCATTCAAGTAAACCACACTGTATGTGTTCTAGAAGCTACATATATTTACACATAGGGCCCTGTCCTTACAGACAGAAGGAACATGTCCATGCATTGTGCTTTTTTTCAACTAAACAATTGCTTGTGGAACAGCCATTCCTCAGGGCACTGCCTTTGCCAATCAGAGTTGACATTCCGGGTTTGGATTTCAACAGAAACAGTTGGTAGTTAACTGCTCTCTGGTGCATTCTTCATGGTAATGCCTCCACCAATCAGAGTACACCTGCCAACTAATCAGCATACTCTTTACATGTATATAAATTGTTGTTCCATTTACAATTGGTATTCTTGAAAATCCTGTCCTGATTGATGCAAGATGAAAAACTTCAATTGCATGTCTCTTTTTTTCTGCAGTGCTCAAGTTCTGTATTACAAACAAGTATCTATGTTCTAATCACTGAAAGGCAAAATGTCATGCTGATCTTCTTTCACAGAGAGACAGAGCAGCAGTGCACAATGTCACAATGTATTACTGTTCTGTACTGTGCTTGTCCAAGCACACAAAACATAACTCCCCAAAGGGCTTTCTGGCTGTAAAGGAGTGCAAATAAGTACATCTTTCCTAAAAGGAATTATTTTTGCGAGATTCATGCCCAAATACTATGTAGCCCATAATCCCAAATAAAACCTTAAGTAACTGTACAGTAGAACTGTTGCAAAAAGGAGACACATCAAAGTTTTTTGTCTTACACACATCAGGGCACTTTGCAAGAATACTAGTATAAGGGGAAAACAAGTATTAGATGTGATTCCACACGATTGGACAACATTTGCTAAATAATCCTGTGTGCTAAGAATCCAATTTAAGATTGTCAGTTGGGCTCGCAGTGTGGTGCATTTGTGTGTAGTGGAAGCTACAGGTATTAATACGCAGGGGCCTGTTTTTTGCAGACGGAAAGAACATATACTTGGAATATAGTGTTCAATTCTGGTCGCCACACTACCAGAAGGATGTGAAGGCTTTGGAGAGGGTACAGAAAAGATCTACCAGGATGTTGTCTGCTTTGGAGGGCATTAGCTATGAGGAGAGGTTGAAGAAACTTGGTTTGTTCTCACTGGAACGACAGAGGTTGAGGGGTGACCTGATAGAGGTCTACAAGTTAATGAGACAGAGTGGATAGTCAGAAGTTTTTCCCAGGGTGGAAGAGTCAATTATTAGGGGGCATAGGTTTAAGGTGTGAGGGGCAAGGTTTAAAGGAGATGTACAAGGCAAGTTTTTTACACAGAGGATGGTGGGTGTCTGGAACCCACCGCCGGGGGAGATAATGGAAGCAGATACAGTAGTGATTTTTAAGGGGCGCTTGACAAATATGTGAATCGGATGGGATTAGAAGGATATGGTCCCCGGAAGAGTAGGGGGTTTTAGTTCAGTCAGGCAGCATGGTCGCTGCAGGCTTGGAGGGCCGGAGGGCCTGTTCCTGTGCTGTAATTTTCCTTGTTCTTTGTTCTATGTACAACCATTGTGCCTGTTTCAGCTAAACAAAATAAGTGACAGCCATTCGCTGACTCATTCCTCAGGGCTATGCCTTGACCAGTCAGGTTTAAATTTCAAACTATGCTGGGCAGTTAACTGTCAGTCACCATCAACTGGTGCATTCTCCATGGCAACACCTCTACCAATTAGAGTTCACTTACCAAACAATTATTATTCCCTTCTCATGTTGCATAATTGTTGTTTTCCCCTTATGTTGGTATTCTTGCACAGTGTCCTGATGAGTGCAAGACAAAAAGCTTTGACATGTCCCTTTTTTCAGCAATACTCAAGCACTGCCAAACAATGATTAGTAAAGTATAAGATGTGTGCAAAATATGGGTTGGGGGAACAGGTTAGAATGTGGGTCATGGGGGTGGAAATGCTCAGAAAGTGATAGAGAGAATTGCTTGAAGATTTGATGCTGAAATGACTTTTAATTTTAAACATGGACCTTTTGCGTCTGTTTAGATCTTGAAACCTATTTCTTCAGCTATAAACATACTGCGGCAATTTCAACTACCCTCATTTCAACCACTACCAGGTCATCCCCTCCACCGCCCGCCCATCCCCCACACTGATCCCTGTCCTCTTCTTTCCACTAGGCTGGGATTCTTTGTTGAAACAATTTTTCCAGAATCTGAGGCTGGGCTAGGCTGAGGCCTCATCAGTTCGCACAGATAGATGTCCTAGAACTTCAATAGGAAGCAGATGGAATGTTAAGTAAGCTAGGTCACCACTACAGGAATCCCGACGGCAGGAACCTATTTGAAGCAACAAAGATGACATTTTAGTTGAAGTGAAAACTTTCCATTTTCCCACTGCCATCTGCCTCCTCTTAAAAGACAAAAAACAGTAAAACCTGGAAATGAAGGGTACTGATAAAACTTGTCTGAATGGGGAGGGGAGGCGGTGGCGTAGTGGTATTGTCACTAGGCGAACAATCCAAAGACCCAGGGTAATGTTCTGGGGACTGAGGTTTGAATCCCACCACGGCAGATGGTGAAATTTGAATTCAGTAAAAATCTGGAATTAAAAGTCGAATGACGACCATTGTCGATGGTTGTGAAAACCCATCTGATTCACTAATATATTTTAGGGAAGGAAATCTGCCACTTTACCTAACATACATGTGGCTCCAGACACACAGCAATGTGGTTGACTCTTAAATGCCCTCTGAATTGGCGTAGCAAGGCCAAGCCACTAAGTTCAAGGGAATGGCAATAAATGCTGGCCCAGCCAATGACCCCGACATCCTGTGAATGAATAAAAAAATTTAAAAGGGCCTTGTATACCTTAAAATGGAATTGCAGGATTACTGGTGCCAGTATTGCTGGTTTTTACTTGAATTTTACAATTTTGAACTGGTTTTGCCTTCTGTAACATCAATAAGATCTGACAGTTAAAATTGGCTGGGCCTGCCACTGTCACACCCCTCTGTCACGCCTATAAGACAAAATGCCAATAAACTGAGTGCCAATTATTTAACACATTATCGCATCGAGGGGAGGTGCCTTCACCTGCCTGAATGGGTGTAAAGGTGAATACATCTGGCATTGGCACCACTGTATGACTGCACTTAAATGAGGCAAGGACGGCAAATAAATATTAATATCAACTAACTTACAACGCACATGAGCAGAATATATAATTGAATGTATAACAGGAGGAAGAAAGTTTAGAACCTTGCCGATCAACTCCCTGTTGAATCCTTCACCAGGGCCTTTTGTTCTTCATGCAAACAATGCAATTGGGGCAAATGTTCCCATTCCGTCTGCCACGGGAATCGGTGTGGGCGGGAGATGGACCATGGAAAGGTATGTTGATCTCGGGCAGGATTTTCTGGTTTTGGGGCAAGCGCGGCTGGAAAATCCCGTGCATTGTCTTTGAAAGGTCAAGACACATTTTCATTCAAGTTAGCAACCATTTCACAAAAGACTAGTGTTGCCTAACGAAATAATGACATTTTGTCCTTCATCTTCCAAGACTAAAGCAGGGAGGGGAGGAGCAACCTAAATGGTTTGCTTCCATGCAAACCTAATGCACGTGAACTCTATACTGCTCTCTGTTTTTGTATTTGAATCCAATGGCTGGAATTTTAACGTCCCGCCTGCCATGGGAATAGGAGGGGTAAAGGGGCGGACAATGGAAAGGTTCGTTGACCTCGGGCGAGATTTTATGGTTTCGGGACAAGCGAGGCTGTAAATTCCCACCCGGTAAGTTTGTTTGCAATAATGGTAAAAGATGTGTAACTCTTGCACTGTTAACTTTCATAAATTTGAAGTGATTTAACAGTCATATGTTTTGCCACATGATTGCTGCAGAGTAATAGGAGAGAATATAATCTGAGAGACTTGTTTGTGTGAAGCAGTTGGTAATTAATCACCCAAGTTATTTGGAACTTCAGCAAGTTTTCAGACAATCTGTCACTTAGCTACTTTAATAGCCACACTTTGGGGGAAGCTTAATCATCAATGACTGAGGCGTTATATAAGCTAGGCAAGGAGGTCACACTTTGTGCAGCCTCTCAGTTATCTCGAAGAAGTTTAAGGACAACCTTGGTAGTCACATAAATCCAGGTGCAACACGAACAAATCTCTAAAATAGAGAATTGGTGCAACACACTCCAGAGCCACAGGTATATCAGGAAAGGAATGCACACTGGGAACAATTGATATTAAAGGCCAAATATTCAGCACCAATGCTTCTGGCAGCATGCAATCAGCTACACAAAATAATAACTTTGTTGAAGGAAATATTTTTGTAGTTTCTTTGACTTAATTTCAGGAAGCATTAAGCGACGGGCTGCAGAGGGCGCCAATTTCTTCCCACTGTGAGTAAAATCCCAGCAGCGGTGGCCATTAATTGTCCACTTAAGGACCTCAATTGGCCCATGGGTGGGCTGGCCTCTTGATGCCTCCCATCACAAGTAACATTGCAGAAGAGCAGACAGGTAAGCATTGGGAATGGCACTCATGGCATGGTGCCCAATGTTACAGCCCCCCCCCCCATCCCCCCCAGCACACACACACATACACACACACGCCTGCTAACCCACCCCCAAGGTGCTGTAAAATCCTGACCCAATTTCTTGATTTCCGCACTTAACCTCGCAAGTGCAAACGCCAGGAGTGGGTGTCAGTTTCAGACTTGTAATAACAGGCTACTTTTATTTCAGTTTGGGAAAAGAGGCAACCCTATGGAGAATTCTTAAACATGTCTTTTTCTATAAGAATGATATAAAGAATAAACTCTCGGAGAAGGCTGTTGATTGGAGCTCAATGTCTTTAAAACGGATTTGAGTAGGGGCAAAGAGACTTTGTAGCGATTCGTATAACTGAGTGCCTTGCTAGGCCATGTCAGAGGGCCGTTCAGAGTCAACCACACTGCTGTGGCTCTGGAGTCACATGTCGGCCAGACCAGGTAAGGACGGCAGATTTACTTCCCCAAAGGACATTAGTAAACCAGATGGGTTTTTCCGACAATCGGCAATGGTTTCATGATCATCAGTAGGCTCTTAATTCCAAATATTTTTTTATTGAATTCAACTTCTACCACCTGCCGTAATGGGATTCAAACCTGAGTCCCCAGAACATTAGGTGAGTTTCTGGATTAATAGTATAATGATAATACCACCAGGCCATCGCCTTCCCTCCAAAGAGTTAGGAGTTTGATTTGATTTAATTTAATTTATTATTGTCACATGTATTAGTATACAGTGAAAAATCTTGTTTCTTGCGCACTATACAGACAAAGCACACCGTTCATAGAGAAGGAAATGAGAGTGCAGAATGTAGTGTTACAGTCATAGCTAAGGTGTAGAGAAAGATCAACTTAATGCAAGGTAGGTCCATTCAAAAGTCTGATGGCAGCAGGGAAGAAGCTGTTCTTGAATCGATTGGCACGTGACCTCAGACTTTTGTATCTTTTTCCCGACGGAAGAAGGTGGAAGAGAGAATGTCCTTAATTATGCTGGCTGCTTTGCCAAGGCAGTGGGAAGTGTAGACAGAGTCAGTGGATAGGAGACTGGTTTGCGTGATGGATTGGGCTACATTCACGACCTTTTGTAGTTTCTTGTGGTCTTGGGCAGAGCAGGAGCCATACCAAGCTGTGATACAACCAGAAAGAATACTTTCTATGGTGCATCTGTCAAAGTTGGTGAGAGTCATAGCGGACATGCCAAATTTCCTTAGTCTTCTGAGAAAGTAGAGGCATTGGTGGGCTTTCTTAACTATAGTGTCGACACCAGGATTACAGTAATATTAATAATTTGGAATGATTTTCTTTTTGCCGGGACCATCAAGTCTGATTTTTCAACTTTCTTTAGGAAGAGAAGCTGGCGCGGATCTGACAGTGCCAGAAATCCGGCACTGGGTGACGCGGGGAGGCCATGGCGCCCAGTGGGGAGCCCGCGAAATAGCATCCGCTGAAGTCTCCCGGCCTCCTACGCAAAAAAGGCAGCACAGCAAGATGGGAGAATCTCCCCTTTTAGCTATAAGCATGGGATCAACTTCGACATCTAAACGGATGTTACTCAGCTCCAACTCTCTGATGTCATAATCATCTCCACACTGTTAGACAGCTTAACATCTTGGGGTCATTTAAGATCAAAGATTTCCTGCAACTGTAGATACAAGATTGAAACCATCATTTTTGTTCCTTCTATAATTTTCCTTCCTTTGCAGTTCATCCCATTTTCCTCCTACTCCTCCTTTCCCTGCTATTTGTCCATCTCAGCTAGCTACTGAATCAGGCCATAAGAATCCTCAGTTTTTTCCTCAGTGGAGGTTCAAACCCTTCTCCATTACCTAGACTGCTTACTTCCACTTCTCCGATATGTCCAACTCTCGTCATAAATCTCCACCCCGCCAGTGAAAGTCTTCTCCATACTGTCAACACCCCCAGAAGCAATTTTTCCTTCTGGACTGTACATTGTCTACCTTCAATAAACTCCAACTCTTCCATAGATGCACCCGCTATCTTACTTGCCCATTCTGATTGACTTACACTGGTTCCCTTGCCCATCACCCTGCACAAAGGATTTCAAGCCCCTGTTCTCTTATTCAGTTTGCTTCGCGGCCTCATTCTATGCTCCCTCTACAACCCTCGTATTGCCTCTCATATCCTTTCTTTGTCACCTCATCTATTTCTGTCAGCTTGGCTGAGGGCCTGTTCCTTTAACTGTTTTCCATAAAGCAGCTGGTGACATTGTTCAACGTACCACATGAATAAAAGTTATTTCTGGCGTTGGCCTGTTCCTCCAGGTTGTATTTTACTGCCTTCAGCCCATCCTCTCACTAATCTATATTGAACTCAATGTGTGGAATATGAAACTTTTCTCAACCACGGGCTTCCCCATCATCAGATTTGCCTCTTGTTGAATAAATATGTTTTAATTTTTGCTATGTTCTAATCAGCTCTGGATGTAGCATCGATCAGTTACTTAAATACCTCATTTCCTGTTTACTGAGACACTGCTGAAGGGATGGTTTAATTTACTGCTGCCACAATTTGAAACCTGGCTGAATTGATAAAGCTGCCATCATCTGGGAAGCAAATATATCCAGTTACCACCATGAATCTGTTTGAAGTGCTTTCATCCCCAACAATCTGAGAACAGAGCTCATCATTGCAAAGATAGCCCAAGTGAATTTGCACAATTTGCCAGTGTCTGTCGCTCAGGGTTTGTCTAATGTCAAGCAAAGGGTTAAAGGTACATCACCCTCATCCCCACTCCCCTTGCACAGGACGGTGCCATGGATAGAAAATGGACAATCCTTATAAATCAAAAGTCCATACCCAAATTATCGTTTGTACCATGCCTGAACCATTGGTGAGTACTGCCAGTCTACACCATAACTCTTGCCAGGAGAGTAAAGGTACATTAACATCCACATGGTCATGCATGGGCTCAGCTGATGAGGTCCAGGCCTACCAAATTTCATGAACTTCTCAACTATTTTGCTCTCTTTCCTTTTGACCAATAGAAACAATGCTAAGTTTGGGGGAGTATGGTTTTTTTTTTTGTTCATTCATGGGACATGGGCGTCACTGGCTGGCCAGCATTTATTGCCCATCCCTTTGTATCATTACAAAGAAAACCCAAGTGAATTTTCACAATTTGCGAGTGTCTTTTGCTCAGGTTTGTTTAAAGTCAGGCAAGCAGTTAAAAGTACATCACCCTCATCCCCACTCCCCTTTGTAATGCCCTTGTGCAGAGGGCAGTTGAAAGTCAACCACATTTCTGTGGCTCTAAAGTCACATGTAGGCCAAACCAGGTAAGGATGGCAGATTTCCTTCCCTAAAGGACTTTAATGAACCAGATGGGTTTTTCCGACAATCGGCAACGGGTTCATGATCATCAGTAGATTCTTAATTCCAAATATTTTTCATTGAATTGAAATTCCACCATCTGCCCTGGCGGGATTCGAACCCGGGTCCCCAGAACATTATCTGAGTTTCTGGATTAGGAGTTGAGCGATAATACCACTAGGTGGTGGAAAAAGGGGCAGCCCCTTCAAAGGTGAACCAACAGCAGAGTTTCTATGGGCATAAGGTAAGCCAGTGATGTGCCTAAAGTGGCATTAAGGGGATTAATAGTCTAGCGATAATACACTGGGCCATTGCCTCCCTATTTATTTTCTCTTCGCTCATATAGAGTTATAGAGGTTTACAGCATGGAGACAGGCCCTTCAGCCCAATTTTTCCATGCCGCCCTTTTTTTTAAAACCCCGAAGCTAGTCCCAATTGCCCGCATTTGGCCATATCCCCCTATACCCATCTTATAGAATATGAATAGTCAGCAGAAATGATTCAGCTGAAACCAAGATGTAACTTTTGCCACCTCAGCTTTATATCCTCTGTCCTCCCTCCATAAGATTGGCAAACTTAAATTTGTCACAATGTTATCCCGCTCCTCAGAATCTCTCAGTGTGGGATGAGAGCAAAATTATCCTAGGGGTCTCTCAGTTCCCCTGGCAATTTGGAATTGGACAGCCCATTCAAAGTGTTGGTGCAAGCACATTGGGCTGAATGGCCTCTTTCTGTGTTGGAAGATTCTATAATAGTCAATATTTTCTAAAAAACAAAAACTCCAAGAACTCTTCCCTGGGTCCAGCAATTTATGGATAAAGTTTCAAGACTTTTCAGGCTCAGAAGGTTCTCAGTTCTGCCTGTCTCAACTGATCTCAGGAACAGCTGGTAAAGCTTTAAGAAAAAAATCAACTAATTTTGAGCGAAAAACCATCGAAGCTCGCTCTTCCCAACCCCCAGCCCCAACCTTACTCCCTTGATTTGCAGGATGCCAGGTTCAGTCGCTTGATTTTTAGGCCGCCGAGATACTGAGTGTGGTGAAGAATTTCTGGGGCATAATTCAGTGCTGAAATAAATTACATTGCTTCATTTATTTCATCATCAAAAACTTCATTATTGCAGTGGAGCGTATGAAAAATTTACCCTCAGGTCGGACCCAACCTGACTGATTAAAACTGCAGTTCTCCATAATTAAATATTTCCCATGTATAGGTAGCTTGCTGTGAGAAGTTGTTACTCAGACAACATCCATTTTGAATACATTAATTTTCCAAGGGAGTGCGGCAGTAATAATGCACAGCTTGTCCTCACCTCTATCCTCCTGCATTCTGACGATGTGATAGCAAAGCACTCAGTGGTGAAGAGAAGTCCGTGTTGGTAAGCGCGCAAACCTCATGTCAGCACTCAGCAGCATGAAGAGTGACACGGTGGCATAGTGGTTAGCATTGCTGCCTCACAGTGCCAGGGACCCAGGTTCAATTCCGGCCTTGGTCACTGACTGTGTGGAGTTTGCACATTCTCCCCGTGCCTGCGTGAGTTTCCTCTGGATGCTCCGGTTTCCTCCCACAGCCTGAAAGAAGTTCTGGGTAGGTGCGCTGACCATGCTAAGTTCTCCCTCAGTGTACCTGAACAGGTGCCGGAGTGTGACGGCTGGGGGATTTTCACAGTACCTTCATTGCAGTGTTAATGTAAGCCTACTTGTGGCACTAATAAATCAACTTTCTTAACACTAATAAATCAACTTTCCTCCCGCAGTCCAAAGATGTGCGGGTTAGGTTGGTTAGCCATGCTAAATTGACCCTCGTGTCAGAGGATTAGCAGGGTGAGTAAATTTGGGTTATGGGAATAGGGCCTGGGTGGGATTGTGGTCGGTGCAGACTTGATGGGCCAAATAGCCTCCTCCTGCACTGTAGGGATTCTATGATCTTAAACTTTAAACTTATTTAAGCATCTTCGAAATGTTTGATATCATTAACGGCATTTCTAACATCGGAATGTCCGCACTTAAACAGGAAAAGTATACAGTAGGTGTAGTTTTAAGAAAGTAACTGGTTAAACTGGCTGCAAGTTTTATTCCTTGGTGATAGGCAGGCTGTCAGAAACATTAAAAAAATTAGACTAAGCTAATTTTATTTTCGTTATGAAGTCTCAACAAAGAAATGAAACCGGATGGACCGCTGGCATCAACCCCCAGCACATAGATTGCAGTGTTTCATGAAGGCAGCTCACCATCACTTTCTCAAGAGCAACTAGGGATGGGCAATAAATGCTGGCCAGCCCTAGTGACACCCATGTTGCACGTATTCAACATTACTGATTTGTCACAAACAAAACACAAAAGGAAGTCTAAAATATTACTGATTTTTAAAGAATCTGTGTTGTTTTCACAAATGATCAAGGAGGAAGGGGTGGAGTTGTAAAGTGAGCGCGGTGGTGAGTTTGGGGAGGCAGCAGCGATGAGTTGCGGGTGGCATGGACACATTGGCGAGGCTGGGAAAGAGGGATGGTGAGGATAAGGAGGCTGCTGAGGAAGGGGGGCCAATGAAGGTGAGGAGAGGGCTGGCGAGTATGAGGAGGGAGTGGTGAGGATGAGGTGCAGGTGCTAAGACTCGAGGGGATGAAGATGTTTAATGGAATGGGAGGGGAGCATGGGAAGGGGAGGGCAGTTGGTAAGGAAGAGGGTTGGATGTGGTTGAGGAAGCTTAATGAAGATGAGGAACAGTAACGAGGGTGAGGGACAATGGGGCTGAGGAGGAAAGATGGTGAGGCTGAGTTGGAGGCAGTGATGCTGAGTGGATAGTGAGGGTGAATAGGAGTTGTGAGGCTGAGGAGGAGGGCGTAGCAAAGCCAAGGTGTAGGGGATTGGTGATGGTTTGGAATGGGGGTGTTGAGGATGAGGGGGATATAACATAAGTGGTATATTTTTAGCTCCCAGATGTTGCTCCCAGCTTTGTAAAATGAATATGGCTGTATGTATAGGATGTTGCTAGACCACCAGCTAATACTAGATGATGAATGTGGGCATTAGGTGTTGGAATGGGAGAACTTATCTGGCCACCTAGCAGTAGCTTTGGTGAGGGATTGCTTCAGCCATAGCAGGGATGGAAACAGGGCAAAGGGCAGTGGCCAACATCAGGGCCAATTTCTGCTCGGCAGACAACGTCAAAATTCAACCCATGTTCTCACCTTTGACATTTATATGAGTGAAATCAGTAGGTTTTATTTGGGAATGGAAAGAAAGCAGCCAAAAATTACCAAGGTACTGAAAACAAGAAAAAACCCACATTTTTGTTATTCATTCATGGGATGTTGACATCACTGGCTGGGCCAATATTTATTGCCCATCTCTAATTGCCCTTGGACTGAATGGTTTGTTAGGCCATTTCAGAGGGCAGTTAAGAGTCAACCACATTGCTGTGGCTCTGAAGTCACATGTAGGCCAGACCAGGTAAGGACTGCAGATTTCCTTCCCTAAAGGGCATTGGTGAACCAGATAGGTTTTTACAACAGTGGTTTCATGGCCATCAATAGAGTTTTAATTCCAGATTTTCTTTATTGAATTCAAATTTCAACATCTGCCGTGATGGTATTCGAACCCAGAGGCTGGGGAGGAGAGGATGACAAGACTGAGAAGGAGGGGTGGTGAGGATAAGGTGGGCATCACCTCGGGTCTTTGGATGGTATTGTCCAGTGACAATACCACGCGCCATTGCCTTCCCCTTGTTTGGAGAAGGGTAAATTCAGCAATCCTGAGGGATAGTCTGACATGTTTCTTCTGACCCTCCTTGGCAATCTCTAAATATGCCCCCAATTTGGCAAAGGTGGGAGTGGATTTGATAGATTGGTTTACTGATTCATTCCTGGTGTCTGTCAGCATTGCGGGTATAGGGCGTGGACTTGTTAGAATAAGGTGGAAAAGCTATATCTGGTGATAGAATCATAGAATCCCTACAGTACAGAAGGAGGCCATTTGGCCCATCGAGTCGGCATCGACTCTCCAACAGGGCATCATTCCCAGGCCCACCACTCACCCTATCCCCGTAACCCCACATATTTACCCCACTAATCTTCTAATGTACACATCTTGGGACAACAGGGGAAATTTAACATGGCCAATCCACCTAACCCCGCACATCTTTGGACTGTGGGAGGAAACTGGAGCATCCGGAGGAAACCCACGCAGACACGGGGAGGATGTGCAAACTCCACACAGTCACCCAAGGCTGGAACCGAATCCGGGTCCCTGATGCTGTGAGGCAGCAGTGCGAACCACTCTACCACTGTGCCGCTCCTGTTGCTGATTTGTGTCTTTTTAATTGGTCTCCATGAACATTGAAGTTTGTGATTGGTTCCCGGATAACTCTCATTCTCTCTCTCTCTCTCTCTCACACACACTATTCCTTTTCTCTCTGTCTCACAGCTATAACCAAATAAAGCAAATTAGAATTTATACATGTAAAGATTCTAATTGATATTTTGCTGATAATAATTAGAATTAGTCTTGTTCTACAAGCTGACAGAATGTCAGACAGGAAAAGATGAGGTGACTCATATAGATGTGGTGCCTCATACATCCCAATATATACATTCCCTCCTCACCAGCAACCACGTAATCTCCAGGGAAAGGTAAAAAATTGGATAACAACCTCAGACCAATTAGGGAAAAAAATGGAAAATTCCTCTGTCAACTTGCCTGATTCGAAAAAAATCAACTAATTTGTTTTCTTTTAAGTTCAAACAAAAGAAATTAATTTAGGATGTGGAAAGACAATGGAGGGAATCTTTCCCTAGGACTGTTCTGCTTTTGACAATGAACAGTGAAGCAAAAATGGATTTGTCTGACACAGATTTTTTTTGCTAGTTGCCAATAGATGGGGGAGATGGTGAATGGTGGTGTAATTTCTTTAGAGTAACACCCAGGAGGAATGCTCTAGACAGCGAAGCAAGATTCATCCAAGTATTCGGAAAGTCAAGGAAAAGAGGCCGAAAAAAATCAACTGCATTTTGCTGTTAAACCATTATTATTGATGATGAATTGGCTCCAGAGAGAAACGTACAGTCATCTACCACGAAACTGTTCCCTATCGTTATATCGTCATTTTTGTGAATATGAAAGGCACCGATAAATACAAATTGCTTCTAGCTTTATAAACACATGGCAAATTCCAAAAAAAATACCATGCACTTTGATATTTTGATTTCACAGCTTTTTATAAAAATCTACAATATTTTCTATTATTTCCTTTCAGATTTATTCATACAGTGGTACACAGGATAGATGATGCAGTGGGAATAAAAACCCTCATAGCCCAGTACACCTCGTTATGTTATGTGACATTTACCAGTTCTGTGCTCTTTGAAATTTGCGACTCACTATTTATTCATGGAGATTGTACACAATGTCGGCGTGTGTGTGTGTGTGTGTGTGTTAATAATTTTTTATATGTAAGTGTCATTCTGATGTTAATTGAAGTCTCTGCAGAGATTATCACTTCTACTATTTTTGTTTGTTTTTATAATGCATCACCAGATGCCCAAAAGGATTTAATTAATTCCTGCCTTCTTGTATTGAGCTCTGTAGTGATGTCGAGATATAGGATACAGACTGAAGACAATCATGTGCTGACTGTACCCTGCACAAAAGACTGAGGTAATTTCCCTAATGACTTTGTTAAATAGGATAAAGCTCTCTCCTTTAGCTACTTGTATACATTATTTTTTATCTCTTATTTATTTTGAGGAATCTACATAGTAATGAAAATCATGTGTAAATAAAGCCATCAGTTTCGAAATAACAGCTTACCTTTTGTGCAGCGCCTTTCTTGTCCTGCGTCAAGGTAATTTTAAGGGGCCGGGAGGGGATTATGGTAGTCAATAAGTACAAAATGGCGGTGTGGCACTGTGGAAAGTGATTGCATGCAGAAAGGTACATTTTGAGGAGTCTTTTGACGATTGATGGGGCAGAGTGTGGTTGTGTGGTGGGGAGGCCAGGATAGAAACAAAAAGGATTATAGGGGAATTCCAGACTTCAGGGAGAGGGTGGCAGAGGGCTATTGTCACCAAGGCAGAGCTGAGAGGAGGGAACGCACAATGAACCAGAGGGAAAATGTACTGTGAGGAAGGGCTGGAGTAGATTACCAAGGTAAAGTGAAACAAGTTCTTTTTAAAGTGAAGTTTATTCATTAGTGCCACAAATAGGCTTACGTTAACATTGCATTGAAGTCACTGTGAAAATCCCCTAGTCGCCACTGTTCGGGTACACTGAGGGAGAATTTAGCACGGCCAATGCACCCAACCAGCATGTCTTTCGGACTGTGGAAGGAAACTGGAGCACCTGGAGGAAACCCACGCAGACTCAGGGCGAACGTGCAGACTCTGCACTGACAGTGACCCAAGCTGGGAATCGAACTTGGGTCCCTGGCACTGTGAAGCAGCAGTGCTAACCACTGTGCCACCATGCCACCCATGGCTCACGTGCCGTTCATGGATGGATTTGATTACGTGGACCAGAAGTTTGAGGTTACTGTGCCAGGGGGCAAGCAGCTAGCTGAGCTGGAGGAGCAGGCAGTCAGGGCTTCAGCTTAGTACCTCATCCAAATGATAGCACCTTCGAAAGAGCAGCATTGTACAGAGCAATGTACAGAAGTAACTGGAGAGGGACTTGAACCCATGCTCATCCTACCCAGAGATGGGCAGATCTGGCAGATCCGGTGCTGTGAGCAAATGCAAATAACACTGGAGATTTCTCGGCTAGGGATTCATTTCAGAGATGGGTATATTCAAATACCTAGGAGAGGAAGAAAATGATGTTTTTTAAATTGTAAACCATTTGTTCACCATATATGTCATCTTGAACAGAGCTTTCCTTTTAAAAGAATCTGCACCGAACAATTTTCAATGACTCAGACTTCAGAGGGACGTTTTTTACACAGAGGGTGGTGGGGGCCTGGAATGCGCTGCCAAGTAGGGTGGTGGAGGCAGGCACGCTGACATCATTTAAGACTTACCTGGATAGTCACATGAGCAGCCTGGGAATGGAGGGATACAAACGATTGGTCTAGTTGGACCAAGGAGCGGCACAGGCTTGGAGGGCCGAAGGGCCTGTTTCCTGTGCTGTACTGTTCTTTGTTCTTTGTTCTTTGTTTGTTTGACTATGGATTGAAATAGTAAAGACTGCAGTTTATAATCCTGTACCATATTTTAACAGTCCAGACATTATTTGCAGCCTGATTCTGATTCAGGCAGCTACATTCTCTTGCTGTCAGTTGGGTTAGTTAGCATGACATTCCAGATCTCAGTACCAGCAAGAATATTCACGGGTGAAATGAAAAGAAGTGTGAATGGGTTGGGAACAGTGCAGGGAGGTCCCAAAACACGATTTTAAACCCATCTCTGCACCTGGGCAGCCAACAAAAACAACTTGCATTTGCATAGCACCTTTAAGATAGTAAAATGTCCCCAAGTGTCTCACAGGACTTGACACCAAGGCTGGAATTTTACCGGCTTGCCCGCCCGAGACTGTAAGATCGCGCCCGAGGGCAAAGGAGAATGCCGTTCCGAGAGCCTCGCCTGTCTGATTTTTGGGGCGGGCGTGTCAGTAAAATCAGGGCCCAAGTCGCGTGAGGAAATGGACAGATGACCAAAGGCTTGGGCACATAGCCTGGTCTTAGAGGAGGACAGAGAGGCTGAGATAGGGAGCTCTTAGGGCCTACGCAGCTAAAAACATCGCCATCAATTGTGCAGTGGTTAAAATTGTGGAACTATGATGTCAGAATTAACATCATTAACTGTCTACTGCCACCAGGGGGAAGGTGAAGGAACTTAAAAATAATCAATGTTCTGAATTCATACCAAAATTAAACTCAATTGGGGGGCATGCCTTATGAGGATAGGTTGAGGGAGCTTGGTCTCTTCTCCCTGGAGAGACGAAGGATGAGAGGTGACCTGATAGAGGTTTACAAGATGTTGAGAGGTCTGGATAGGGTAGACTCTCAGAGGCTATTTCCAAGGGCTGAAATGGTTGCTACGAGAGGACACAGGTTTAAGGTGCTGGGGGGTAGGTACAGAGGAGATGTCAGGGGTAAGTTTTTCACTCAGAGGGTGGTGGGTGAGTGGAATCGGCTGACGTCGGTGGTGGTGGAGGCAAACTCGTTGGGGTCTTTTAAGAGACTTCTGGATGAGTACATGGGATTTAATGGGATTGAGGGCTATAGATAGGCCTAGAGGTAGGGATATGATCGGCGCAACTTGTGGGCCGAAGGGCCTGTTTGTGCTGTGGCTTTCTATGTTCTATGTTCAAGGGTCATGAAATTCAGATCCTTTGCAGCATTGAAGGTGGTGCTGTGGAACTCTCCTCACAGTGTACACTACACCGCCAGCCACTTTAACATGGTGCATCACCTTGAGAAGATCATCATGCTGGTATGCCCTGCATGTGCCAGAACCAGCTGATGTGGTCCTATCATGAGGTCTCACAGCCCGACCAGGTGATCTAATCCCCATTGTCCAAACTTGGACCACTTAGCACTCATTAAATATCAAGCATTATACATATGAGGGACAGGCACTGATGTTATTTAAAAGACCAGGCTATCAGCTGGCAGGTAAGAATACATTTGAATAGCTTCTGCTATTGTAAAGTCTCTGTGCTGGAGTGATTTTGGAGGAGTTACAGTGAGTTCCTGGATTAGGCTGGGAGTGGTATTGCATTTTCACTGGGAGGGTAGTAGATGTGGTGGCCTGCCCACACCAACATAGGCTCGCAGCCGCAGTCCCATTGGGTCTGCAATATGACAGCCAAGGCTGTGGAGATGGGAGGTTCTGCACAATGTCCTCTATCAGCTTGGAGATGGGCTGTTCCATGCTCCTCGACAGTGACAGGGGGTTGTCTGGCAGGTCAGCATCACATATCTCAGTATGGATACCCATCAGGGTTCTCCTGTGTGCTACTCCATCGAGATCCTCGCCTGCCACCTTACCCTCCCGTGAGCTGGGAAATAAACCATCCTTTGCCCTTGGCTGCAGCTCACTCGTGCTTGGTGATTTATAACATGCTGACACTAATTTATATTGGCCTCCAAGATGCATGGTGGGTGAAGGGACTTCTTCATCAGTGCTGAGCTGTGGCTCCTTCTCCCCCACCTGGGATTCTTGGATCTGGGCAGTTATTTTTATTTATTCTTGTACGGGGTGTGGGTTTTGCTGGCTAGGCCAGCATTCATTGCCCATTCCTCATTGCTTACGAGAAGGTGGTAGTGAGCCACCTCCTTGAACCGCTGCAGTCCATGAGGTGTAGGTACACCCACAGTGCTGTTAGGAAGAGTTTTCCAGGATTTTGACCCAACAGCAGTGAAGGAACGGCGATATATTTCCAAGTCAGGATGGTGAGTGGCTTGGAGGGGAATTTCCAGGTGGTGGTGTACCCAAGTATCTGCTGCCTTTGTTTTTCTAGGTAGTAGATGTTGTAGGCTTGGACGTTGCTGCCAAAGAAGCTTGGGTAAGTTGCTCCAGTACAGCTTGCAGATGGTACACATGGCTGCCACTGTGTGTCAGTGATGGAGGGAGTGAATATTCAAGGTAGTAAATGGGGTACTGATCAAGTGGGCTGCTTTGTCCTGGATGGTGTCGAGTTTCTTGAGTATTGTTGGAGCTGTACTCATCCAGGCAAGTGGAGAATATTTCATCACATTCCTGACTTGTGCCTAGTAGATGGCGGACAGACCTTGGAAAGTCAGAAAGTGAATTACTCACCTCAGACTTCCCAGCCTCTGACCTGCTCTTGTAGCCACAGTATTTATATGGCTCGTCCAGTTCAGTTTCTGGTCAATGGTAACCCCTAGACTATTGATAGTGGGGGATTCAGTGATAGTAATGCCATTGAATGTCAAGGTGAGATCATTAGATTCTTGCTTGTTGGACATAGTCATTGCCTTTTGCTTGTATGGCGTGAATGTTGTTTGCCACTTGTCAGCCCAAGCCTGGACATTGTCCAGGCCTTGCTGCATCTGAACATGGACTGATCCTTGGGTGACTGAAATCAGAACACCAGAGGGGGGAAGGCTGGGATGAGGCAAGCTATTGGGGGAGGGGGTGAGGGTGGGGGCAGGGGTGGGGGCAGAGGGTGGGGTGGGTGTGGTGGGGTGGAGAGCAAAGTGTCCATGGTGAAACCATCTGCAGTTTGTTCATCATGCTAGCTGGCAGGATGAAGCTGAGCTGGGCATGAGGCAGTACCCATTAATGTTCTCAGTGACACTGGGTACCATGGGCTCTGTCACTGCCAGACCCATATTGTGGAGAACCAGGCCCTTCATTGCATTCAGGAGTTAGAGGTGACCTTGTCCCCATCACCCCCCCCCCCCCCCACACCCCCCCCCCCCCCCCCCCCCCAACTAGTTCTGTTATTCTCCCTTCCATTGTGCGTCGTCTTATCATGCAAAGTTGAGCGAAGAATGTTGGTGAGTGTAAGGCGTCACATACCACATTCATGACCCTGAGACCCTCCTTTGTCCTGGCGTTCCATTTTCCTTGTTTTAAATTGCAGCAATGATATTCAACAGCATCCTTTAATTCAGTGCAGTTTCCCTTTAAGTAGACTGCCTTTTAGAACAGAATTTGCTTGTGCCATGTGCTATAAACATAAGCTGCCATGTGCAGACGCAGCCAGCAGAACAGGAGATGCTTATGCGTATGTTACAATCAGCTAAATGAGGAAGCTGCACTAAATCAGGATGCTGTCCACCTCCACCTTAATGGATGTGAGTTGGTTGTGGATTGCACCCATACAACCCTCTAAGTCCTGCCCTTCCCCCCTCAAAAAAGGTTTGGATCAATTTTAACCCGAAGGAAATCTATCCCTGTTGAGGTTTACCTGAACAATCTAAACTTAAAGAAAACAAGATCCTGATGGTATGCCTTCACGAAAGGGAGAAATGTGGCCTGAAATTCTTATCCACAGAAGAGTCATTCGAATGAACACCCTACTAATGGAATGGCAGCTTTCAATCATGCAATTTAATAGCAGATCATTAATTTGTAGAAAATCGCAATTGCTCTCATTCCTTTTGTAAATTTCCCCACTCCAAAATCCTATGTTGAGACACAAAACCAAAGAAGATAAAGTAATTAATATATTCTGGCCTGCTGACTCAATCCTGCCAGTGTGGAATATGCATGCAAGGGTCAGGAAATCAATATGAAGCCTTTGTGCAGTGTACAATCTTTCATCTGGCCCTCTAGGCCTGTCTAAAATACTCTCATACCAAATGTGCAAGAGTTTAATTTCAATACTGAAATGCATATAAATGGATTTTTATAAGGCACGGTATGATTTCCCATTTGTTTTGGACGGGATGGTGCATTGTGTTCCGTTTGTCTGTCTGGAGTGGGTGTAAAGGGAAACTTCATGTACACAGAGCACTTAAACAGGTTGATATGGATTTACTTACTATCATTTTCTGTTTTAACACTGAGTTTTTGCTTCTTTGACTGATTTTTATAAAACGTTCCCTTTTTTGTTCCTTGTTTATTATTAAGTGAATGCAAATCCCCGAAGCCTCCTCATTTGCTGAGTGTAAGATGATTAGTCAACCCTCTAGTCTGTAGAGGGGTAGCACCTCGGTAATATGCGGTGTGGTTTGTGTCTTTCCACAAGTGAAAAAAGCCTTTGCTGTCAGGCCCCAGGGGTGGACGTTGACTGCACTTCGCTGCCCAGCCTGTCCTGAACCTGTTTAGCAAGGACCACTCACGCCATGGTAATTCAAAGCCTGCCGTTTGATGGCTGAGGTTTGTTGCAAGGAATTTGTTTTTATTTATTTGTGTATTCTTGTCATGTTCATTTTTTTCTTCTATATCAGTAAGGAATGGCTAACCTGACGCAAAACAAAAGAGCAGAATACACCACCTGTAAACTCATTGGAAAGCTGATTGTAATGGAAACATTTAAAGGAATTTAATTGAGTCGGTAGAACTTCAAAAGGAAGAAATCTGAAAATAAACTTTTACAACAGTTATTTAAATAGAAACTCATGTGTCGGTGTGAGCTGCAGAGTCCCATGGCCATCACAAATCAGATTTAAGCTTAACGATAGGGACTTTTCATAATTCCACCATTGGTGTCTATCACTTTAGATATGGGAATCCTAAGCTCTGGAATTCCCTCCTAACGCATCTGCCACCAACACGTTGTGTGGGAAATGGAATTAATTGATACTGTCATCATATGACTGAAATTGACTAGAGATAGCTAAATACAATATTGCTTCACAAGGGAAATCTAGCAGATGAGTCTTGGATATGAAGACTAAAGGGAAACCATATCTTGTCCAGCACAAGGGAGGGCTGTACCTCAAAAGTCACCTTAGGCTTGGGCTTGTTCATTTTACCTGTCAGCATATAGTTCTTGGCTAGAGGCACTCCTCCAACTGTGACTGGAAAGCCAGAAGCTTTTTTATTGCTTGTGATGAACTCGCATGAACCCATCGCCAGAAACCTTTGACCTTTATTTTTCTTCAGTGCAACAAGAGAGAAGCAAGGGCGGCGTGCTTCACAGTGCCAGAGGCCTGAATTCAATTCCGGGGCCTGGGTCTTTCGGAGATTTGGTGCAGATCAGTGGGCCAAATGGCCTCCTTTTGCACTGTTGGGATTCGATGGAGTCCTTCAGGCCTGCAACCACCATCTTGAGGACTGATTAGAAGTTACCTTTTCCTTTATCATTTAAGTAATATATGTGCATATTATGTCTTTCAAAACCATCTTTTCTTGTGTGTGTGTGTGTGCGTGTGTGTGTGCGTGCCTGTGTGCGTGCGTGTGCGCGCATCTGTATCTAGTAGGTGAGAGGAGTGAGTGTTGTTAGGTATTATGAGAAATAAATATTTATCCTATCATTTGATTTAAACTTAGAATAAAGCCTGTTCCTCCCTGTTCCTTAAAGTCACAGCATTTTAGGAGTTAACGCGCTTTCTCTAAAATACATCTTATTGCAGTCAGCCACGAGGGGAGAAAATGACCCCACA